>NC_079375.1:26255974-26260974 GCF_021018895.1 Seriola aureovittata | reverse complement strand
TAGTAGTAGTAGTAGCAGTAGTAGTAGTAGTAGTAGTAGTAGTAGCAGTAGTAGTAGTAGTAGTAGTAGTAGTAGT
Organism: Seriola aureovittata; assembly: GCF_021018895.1. NCBI lineage: Eukaryota > Metazoa > Chordata > Actinopteri > Carangiformes > Carangidae > Seriola > Seriola aureovittata. The sequence continues at coordinate 26,260,898 of NC_079375.1, read as the reverse complement.
AGTAGTAGTAGTACTGGTAGTAGTAGCAGTAGTAGTAGTAGTAGCAGTAGTAGTAGCAGTAGTAGTAGTAGTAGCAGTAGTAGTAGTAGTAGTAGTAGTAGTAGTAGTAGTAGTAGTAGTAGTAGTAGTAGTACTCGCAGCAGCAGCAGCAGCAGCAGTGGAGCCAGGATGTGCTGCCCTCTGCTGGTCACACTCAGTATCTCTGAGACCAGGACAGTCAAACAGCATCAGGTTTTTTATGTTTCCTCTTTTCAGATTATTATTTAAAAATAAATCATGTGACGGATGAAATCAGGACACACTATTCCACATTAATCTATGTTCATATATTAAAGATATCTGTACGATAATTTTTTATATGGTTTAACACGCTGTGAGCAAATATGTTAACAATATACTGTATATTTAATTTGTACATTTATACATGTTTATTAAAACAACATAGGCTACATATAAAAATTCTATATGTTTATATATGTTGTTTATATTTTTCTCATTATTAAATTATATTAAACATGTTTATCACATTCTGGCAAAGTGGTCTCAAACCTTTGGACTCTACTCATAAAAGCATATATTTGTATAGGTTAGATATATACTGTATGTCAATATATGCGATTGTTCTAATTTCGAGATATATAAACAGATTTCTCATGTCCAGCAGAATTAACAGCCCTGAGCTTCCTGATCTGAGATCAGCAGAGAGAAGTCAGCTGATGAGACGAGCAGCTAACGTCTGTCATCAGCTGTTCAGTGTCAGACACAGTCATCGTATCAGACTTTCACGTCACAATGACGATATAACACAATACCAGCAAGAAATTAATAATAATTATAATAACTATAATAAAACTATCAATCAAATTCATCTTTAACTTTGTTTATTGTGTGTTTTGTGTCTTTTTTGTTGAATAAATCAGACTCAGATACGAGGAACCAACTGTTGGAGCCGTTTTAAAGCTCCTCCAGTGTAAAGGTCTGTGTCCATGTGTAGTGTGATTATAGATTATAGATCAGCTCTAGCTTCTATATTAATACTGTGAAAGTATCAAAGCCTCAGTCCACAGAGAAATGCACACAGCCTGTATTCAGAAACTGAGCCTTAAAACCAGCCGTCAGGACTTCTGGAACTTTGTGATGTCACAACAAAGCAGTCACCAAGCCAATTAACATACTCATGACGCCACTGCATGGTAACTCTGTGTTGTCATGACGACGAAACAATTCAGAAACAGTTGCCCATCAAGACGACATGTTAACCAGCAGTCACTTCCAGCCGCTGCTAAAAACCTGATCTTCTCCCCACGATGTCGTCAGACACAAAGAGTTTCATTTACTCGTTTGTTTACTTGGATTTGTTGCTAAGCACTTTTCTGAAAAAAGCAAAACAAAAAAAACACGCTAAATCCAGCAATAAAGTCGCTAACTTAGCAAAACTGGATGCGACGTTCAACTAATGTCAAGCTTAAGAAATGGTACGGTCCACTTTAGGGGTGTCTGGAACTGGATCACAAGATTCTTCCAGGCAGGAATATGTGAAACAATATTATAATATTTACACGTAAGAAGGTTTTATAAATGTTTCAACCCCCCCGAACTGTTCTCCTTGTAATTCAAACCTGTTTGGGAAACAGAATATACCTCCGTACCTGTGGGCGTGGCCTCCAGGTGGCTCAGGTAGTTTCTATATCTCACAGTGTGATGTGTACAACAGAGAGAATCTAAAGGAGGGAAGCAGAGTTTCACCGCGGTGTCTGAGTAAACATCGTACACAACGTGGCGACTGATCAGCTGAGACGACAGAAGGTCGTCAGCGGCATCAAGCCTCGACCTGAACTGGACTCACACCAATTCTCACCCGCACTCAGAATATCTCCACCCCCATTATCATGTCTGATTTAAGGTGGAAATGATGCGTCAAGCAGCTGCTGTGGTGTCAGGGCCTGGACACACACACACACACACACACACACACACACACACACACACACACACACACACACACACACACACACACAATGGGACAGTCTGAGTGATGAAGTGACATCATCATCCAGCTCCTCCAGGATTTCACGGCAGCTTTTTGTACAAATTGTTTTTAGATGTTTTTTTTGCAAAGAAACTACGGGAGAAAATAAAAATTGCAAAATTGACGCTATTTTTTGGTTGTATAATGCATAATAAATTAAAGGCGACTCGTCCAGGTCAGTGCAGGTGGGTTCTTAGAGGGAAGAGGAAGAAGAGATCCTCCTCTGCTTATCCATTTATAACGTGGCTACCTCCATCTTTTAAGGTGGAATGTTTTCTTCAGTGTTACCTGACGTGTGATTGACATTTGGAAATCAATCAATAACTGTGACCATGAGTTTTTCTCAGACTCTTCAGTGATGATCGGATCTTCAAGCTCTTCAAACGTAGATAAATAAACGTGATCATGTGACTGTAGATATTTTATTTCCTCTGGAGAATAAACGTAGTGGAGCGTCGCTGCGGAGGCTCCGGCAGCTCTACACCTGTGGTTCCTCCACCATGTTGCAGCGCCACAAAACTATTTAACCCTTTCATGTAAGACACGTTTGAACGTCTTCACTCGGTCTTTAACAGTGATGTCACACACGTCTGCAGCTTCACCACATGCTTCAACACCACAAACAAGGAAGTGAGTTTGGTGACATCATCAAGGTGTTGATCAGGGACTGCTGTGATTGGTTCAACTCGAGGGAAACTCTGACGATTGATTAAATTTGTGGAAAAGTTGCTGTGTTTGGATAAAAATACAAGGTCATGCAGAATTCACGGGGTTGGTTGAATTTGTGTTAATTATTGCGACTTCCTGGAGAAACTGACCATTGGTCGACTGGCCAAGCGTTGGAGTTTCTTCATTGGTCGTTGCTCTCTCTAAAGGATTTGGCTTGAACGAGCAGTGTTGCTAACTTAGAGCTAATTTTTCAGACTGTAGCGACAAATCTGGAGACGTTTTGAACAAACCTTTGCGTCTGTCTGCAGCCGAGAGTCTCGAGGTCAGACTCAGCTCTCTGTGTCGTCGACGTGAACGAGTTTCTAACTTTAACTTTAACTGATCATGTTACAGTGAATCCATCTGAAATCATCAGCTGAGTTTTTGTCTTTTACTCATGTGTTTGGTGATTTTATCACGGTTTTAAAATCAGGATTTTAGCAGCAGCTTGGACGCGACTGCTGGTTAACATGTCATCTTAATGTGCCACGTGGGGGGGGGGGGGGGGGGTTCTACTAACTGACATTTTCATAATTAATCAATCTCGATCTGAATCATATGAACCTGTGTCATTAAAACATTTTCATTTTATTGGTTTTTGACAAAACAATTTCGACTCAAAGTCATTTTACTGGCGTTTTCTGCAGCTTTCACCTGTGTCCCAGTTGGTCAGTTGTCATGGAGATGGATCAGTTGACAGGTGAGCTTGGAAGCTGTAGTATATATGTATATATATATATATATATATATATATATATATATACATTTATATATATATAAAATACATCTTAGATTTGCATGCTGGGTTTATAAAAGACTTTACACTCACAGTCACTCAGCTGATGGTCGAGTTGATCGCGGTTCACGTTGAACTAAATGATCGATTCATGGAGACGAGGTCTGGTGTCTGAACACAACCAGAGAAAATACCCATCATGCTTCAGTGGCTCCACTCAACGTTTGCCACTTGACACACGATGTGTGACCTGACGGATAAAGTTTCCTCATTATGTTGAAATCCTTCAAAATCTATTTACTGTTGCAAATTAGTATAAAGAGAATTTCTTAGATTTATTTTTATATATTTATCTTTGTATTTATTTCTATATTTGAAGCTGTTTTACTGGTTTGTCCTTTTATTCTCTGAACACTTTCTGGATTGTTTTCCTTCTAATATCCTCATTTTATTTCTGGTTATTTATTTTATTTCTACTTTTATTTGTGGTTTTATTCTCTTCCAAACATCTCCTCTCTTTTAGCATGTCATCATTTCATTTTTATTATTTTGTCTCATTCTTATTTGGTTTTTAACATCCTCCCTTTTATTTCTGGTTTCACTCTCTTGAAAACTCTGTTTTAGTGTTTCATCATTTTATCTTCATCACTCTGTCGTTCTCTTTGAGGAGTTGTTTTTTATTGCTTTTATTTTGTAAAGTTTGTGTTACATTGTTCGTATGAAAAGTGCAACACAAACAAAGTTTGATTGATTATTTTTTACTTTTTTTCTGTGTATCTCCCAACATGAAATTTAAATACAGTTTCATTGTTGCTCCACACGAAGAAATATGCAGCTGGTGTTTTATGTCTTGAGCTGTAGGACGTGAACTTCTTCTTCTTCTCCTCCTCCTCCTCCTCCTGGATGTAGTTGGGTCTGACCTTCCATGCAGTCAGTGGCGAGCTGCAGTGAGCGCGGCGTCCTCCAGGTGTCGCCAACACGACTCCAGTGTCTTTGTTACTCACTGTTTATAAAAGCGTGTGGGTTAAAGTACAGTGTTTCCATTCAGTGTAGTTTAACAGTGTAGGTTTGGTATTCCTGCTGTTTACCATGCAGCCCCCCCCCCCCCATTACCCCCCCTTACCCCCCCTTACCCCCCCTAATCCGCTGTCGTCTGTCTGTCCCCTCCCAAACGCCCCCCCACCCAACCAGCCCACACCGACTGACATCAAACACTCCTTTGATACAGGATGGCCTTTATGTGTGTGTGTGTGTGTGTGGTGTGTGTGTGTGTGTGTGTGTGTGTGTGTGTGGGGACGGGGGTTTTTATGGTGGGGTGGGGGGGCGTTTCCATACCATAGTAGTAAAGAGCTTTTCCTTTTTTCTTCCATGATTTATTCTGGTGTAAAATCTGAGGTGGATTCATGTTGGAAAGTGAATTTTAGATTTAAATGAGCGGCTGTACGAACACG
>NC_079375.1:26128474-26250974 GCF_021018895.1 Seriola aureovittata | reverse complement strand
TTTGTTTTAAGAACACTGACTAGAAATCACCTGCGGATACTGAGGCTTCCCCCGGGGTGAGGTCACCTGGTGGTGCGGAGGCCTCAGTCAGGGACCTGGGGGGGGGGGGGGGGGGGGGGGGGGCAGCTGGTGTCAGCTGGTGAGCCTCCATTAGGGGAATAAGAAACAAATGTCTATTGTTGAGTTTTTGAGTCAGGGCTGTGTTTAGAACCTGATGAACGGATGAATGACGTGATATCAGTAAATAGCTGCTGTTTCTAACTCCTCATGTCCACAGCCGCGGACAGATCATGAGACAACGGGCCCCTGGACACAGTAAAAGCCCCGCCCCCTGCAGAGGAGCGTCCTTTATGGTCGTTCTGAGTCTCTTTGGAAATGTTTTGTCTCTGAGGTCAGTTTGTGTTCATCCTCTCTGCGAGGTTGTTTCCCTCACCTGTAAGTCACGCTGGATAAAACTGTAAATGTAAATGTTATATATCTGTAATATTTTTTTGTTTTTGTGTCTTCGTAGTCATTTTCTGGGGGGCGGAGTCGAGGGTCCCTTGAACCCAATCAGAGAAGGAAACATCACTCTCCTGGTTCCCCAGCTTGGGAACAACTGTACTGGAGGGAAAATGAATCTATCAGGTTAGACTTCCAGTGAGACGTTCTCCAGCGAGACCGATCATGTCTCAGGAGACAGTGTCGGCACCTTCACCTGTCGGTGTCGTACGTGCCGCAGCTTCGCTCTCGCGCCACCCGCAGGTCACGTTTTCATCTCTGGAATGAGAATCTGCCTCGTTGTGTCTGTGACAAGCAACTGAATCATTTCTGGTGAAAGGGGCGAGACCTGGTGTGTCAGGCTGCGCTCAGCGTTTTCCTGCTCGGGATAAAAACAAATATTTGCCGTTCGTTGGCTTCGGGGCGGAAATGTGAAGAATGAGGAAGTGCTGGTGTGTTTGTGTGGAGCGAGCGAGGCGGGCTGCAGGACACGGCCTGCAGGCTCTCAAACATGTCGGCTGGCCAAGATCGCTCCGCACACTTCCTGTTTTTCTCCGCAGCTTCACATTCAATCTGAAAACAGAAGCATAAAAACCCCCTGTGAGGCGTTCGAGGTCTGACTGTGAATCAGAGCAGTGAAAGTGCTGACGGACACGAGCAGACTGACGATCTGAGCCGCCACAGACATTATTACATATTCATACGATGTAAAAACGACCTTTCACTGAGAGGAGGCTGCTCCGCCATGTGTTTGCTCATCTTGTGTTTTGATCCTTTTTTAAACCTGTTTCAGACTCGCAGGTTTAACGGGTCCGAGCGGTTCTTTCTGTCCACGTTATTAATGATGTGTCATGTTTCACATCCTGTCCGTCCTCAGAATCAGCAGCTGTCGATATTTTCTCCCTTTATGTTCATCTCCTGACCTGAGAGAACAATAAAACACTGGATTTACAGCAGGAAAGTGAAACCAGTGTAAACGCTACATAAAAGCACCTGGACTTGTAGCCCAGGATCTAACTGCTCATGTTTTTCCTCATTTCTTATCTTTTTATCATCTTCTGTCTCTTCACGGTTTGTTGGATGTCGAGACAAGCTGCTGCCTCGCTCTCACGCTGCGTCTCCTGTTGGACACACAGTTGGTTTTAATGTGAAGAAATGTGTTGAATCCAGTCATATATATTATAATATTATATATTCAGTCATACTGGGACAACAGCAGAAAGATGCATCCACAAGCAGCTGAACACAAACTGTGAGAGAAAGACGTGCACTGTTAGGGTGAGTGATCCTGACCAGGAGCTGGTTTGCTAAGTGCTAACATTAGCATGGCGACAGGCTCACAACCCTGAACCACAGTGGTCAAGATGTTTCAGTCGGTGGACGGACAGACCGACTCTCTTCACAGGGTCAAACAGAGAAGGTCAGAAGGTCGACGACATTCAACTCTTCACGTTTTACCATGAAGATTAGACGAGAGGCACAAACTGCTGCTGCAGCTCGACCTCTCCGAGACTGAGTTAATCAATCCATACGACCTCTTCCTCCATGTCTGACCACACACACACACACACACACACACACACACACACACACACACACACACACACACACACACACACACACACACACACACACACACACTCTTCAGGAAGGGAGGGGTGGTCGAGGGGGGAGGAGGTAATTTGAGATGTATTTCCTGAGTCTCATAAAGCAGCAGACTGAAGACCAACGACTGTTTCCGCTGGGTCCTAATGTCCATCAGAAAATACAAAGAATAAAACCTTCAACCTTCAGGTCTGTCCTCAGCACCTGTCCCTCACCTGTCCCTCACCTGTGAGGTTAACCAGGTTAACACTCTGGTTAAGGTTAATGAAAGACTGGCACTTTGGTCAAATGTTAAATAAATAAATTTAAAGCTCCATGTTTCTTCTTCTGTGTTTTATTTGAAGTGTTGATCCATCAGAAGATATAAAAACGAGAGAGGAGGCTCTGAGCCTGTCTTCTGATTGGCTGACTGTTTTCTGAGTGATCCAATAAAAATAAAGCAGATTTCAGGTAAAAACACTCAGAGAAACCAAATCCTGCAAGATTTGGATGGTGGGTCCAGGTGGGCGGGGCTTGGTGACTGCTTTGTTGTGACATCACAAAGTTCCAGAAGTCCTGACGGCTGGTTTTAAGGCTCAGTTTCTGAATACAGGCTGTGTGCATTTCTGTGTGGACTGAGGCTTTGATACTTTCACAGTATTAATATAGAAGCTAGAGCTGATCTATAATCTATAATCACACTACACATGGACACAGACCTTTACACTGGAGGAGCTTTAACTAAGACCACCATCTTTCCCTAACCTCCTCCAAGGGCTCAGATAATGTTGGGAAACTAATTGTACCTGCATCAATGATACGGAACTAATCTGCAAGATTTTACGTTCAGAATCAACATCCTGCGTCCGTGCCGACACATTAAAGGTCCCATACAGCATAAAGGTAGATGTCCATGTGATTTCACAGAATACAGATGCTGGATGTGTTTACTGAGCCTAAAATGTTGGACCACTCCTTTAAAGCAACAGTTGACTCTGTGGTCTGCGTCACTGAGACATACAATCATGCTCAGGTTGTACGATCTGGTCAAATTTGTGTCACTCAGACGCAGAAAAACAAATCTGGAGATGTTTTAATTTGAAACCTGAAATGGTTTGTGATCTGAGGCGAGATTCAGACTCAGAGCGCTCAGCTGGAAAACCCCTCTGCCCGCAAACAGGTTCCTGCCGGTTTCTGATGCACCTGAAACCACGACCTCTCCTCTCCTCGTCTAAACCGTCTCTCCAAGTCACAACTCCTTCGACCGACGGAGAGCAGAGGAGCCTCAGGTTTCACTGGTGAGAGTGAACAAACACAACACCTGACCACAGCAGGGCTTTTACTGTGGCGGAGGGGTCAGAGGTCATCTGTGGTGAAAACCACTCAGACATTAGAATTAAATTGAAAACGCAAACTGGTGAAGCTCAAACAAAAGCTTCTAATACGTTTTTTACATTTTAAGAATGTGGTGTTTTTCAAAATAAAACTTTGCCAACTCAGCGGCAGCTCAGGAACAGGAAGTGAAGGAAACATTTGCTGCAGGTTCAGTTTGAATGTGTTTGTATGTTGACACGGTCAGAAACACTTTATCATACAAAGGAACAACTATACAACAACTAAAGAGTCTTGATCCTGAAATGAAATTTAAAAAAAATAGGAGCTGGAATATAAGAAGATTTATGAATATGGAGCATTTATTATTGTTAATATAGTTTTAATGTTAAAGCTCCTCCAGTGTAAAGGTCTGTGTCCATGTGTAGTGTGATTATAGATCAGCTCTAGCTTCTATATTAATACTGTGAAAGTATCAAAGCCTCAGTCCACAGAGAAATGCACACAGCCTGTATTCAGAAACTGAGCCTTAAAACCAGCCGTCAGGACTTCTGGAACTTTGTGATGTCACAACAAAGCAGTCACCAAGCCCCGCCCACCTGGACCCACCATCCAAACCTTGCAGGATTTGGTTTCTCTGAGTGTTTTTACCTGAAATCTGCTTTATTTTTATTGGATCACTCAGAAAACAGTCAGCCAATCAGAAGAGAGGTGTAAAATGTGCAGTTCCTCTAACGGCCTCTAGGTGCACCACTGTGCTAATGCTAACATAGCACGTGTGTCAGTGTGTTTTAAAAGCTCAGTTTACTTTCTACAAACTGGTTTTAGTGTTAATGAATCAGCTGAGAGTTGCCCTTAATTACCGATTATTAATCATTCATTTATAATTAATTAATAATTTTTGAAAATGTCTCGTTTGGTCAGAACCAGGAGGTTTTATTTACACTGAAACACAGCAAGTCGTAAATATTCACCTTTGAGAAGATGGAATTGTAAAAAGAAAAGCGATTTAACAACTAATAAATTATCAAATATGCCAATTAATTTCATGTCAGCCAATTAATTGATTAATCAAGTTAATCAGTTCAGCTCTAGAGCGCCGGCTGGTTTCTGGGGAAATGATGAAAGTGGTGTGTGCCGCCATTTGACTTGTTAGATCAGAAACCTGAGAGGTTGAGTTCAGATCGTCCTGTCACTCATTTCCTGTTAATTAGCTTCCATCAATCAATCAAAGTCGATTCAATGAAAATGCATAAAGCAGCATCAGATTCGTCAGACGACCGGGAGCTCTTGTTTATGAAACTGGATCGTGTCAGACAGGAAGGGAGGAGATCTGACCTGGGATCAGCAGAGCGTCGCCGCTCGCTGCAGTTTCACTTTTCATTTCTGCTGTCCTGGTTTTACCCAGAATGCCAAGCTTCACGTGACGTAAAGATTAAAGGAGCGTTACACTGATTGTGACTGTTACAATCTGGAGGTGTGCAGTTGGAAACCAGGCAGGGAGGCTGTCCCAGTGCATTATGGGAAATGTAGGATCCAGTAATTTGCAGCTTGACGCACATGAGCGACTATAAATCAGGATTGTGATCGTTCCGTTGTAGGTCGTCCATCTTTATGGAAGTGTGAGACTTAATTACACATCGCTTCCTTATTGGTTAATAAATTACTGATTTTGTTTTAATTTCCTCATCATGCCAGATATTTGTCTCAATGAAATACTTCTGATTCACTTGAAGGGGAAAGAAAAAGACTTTTGGACTCTGCTGCTCTGGTCCAAGTGAAGAAGAACAGGAAGTAAAGAGAGAAGCCCGGTGTTTAATCATCATCTTAAAACTCAACCTATAAAATAAAAGACTTTCTTCTCAGGCTACGCTGAGTGTTTTCCTTCCCCAGCAACAACAATAATGTTGAACTTTAATCAAAGCTCCATGTTTCTTCTTCTGTGTTTTATTTGAAGTGTTGATCCATCAGAAGATATAAAAACCATCTCAGTGTAGTTTTACATCTCCTCTCTCAGGCTTCTCTCTGGAGCTCTAGTAACAACAGGTCGGTGAGCCAATCAGAAGAGAGGAGGCTCTGAGCCTCTCTTCTGATTGGCTGACTGTTTTCTGAGTGATCCAATAAAAATACAGCAGATTTCAGGTAAAAACACTCAGAGAAACCAAATCCTGCAAGGTTTGGATGGTGGGTCCAGGTGGGCGGGGCTTGGCGACTGCTTTGTTGTGACATCACAAAGTTCCAGAAGTCCTGACGGCTGGTTTTAAGGCTCAGTTTCTGAATACAGGCTTTTGGGACCTTCAACGTTAAGTGATTCCTCCGACATGATGTTGAATGGACTGGTTTTTCGAGGGAACCGAATTTCAGTATTGAAGCTGATCAATGTGAAACTCGTTTACTGTTCAGTCCGATTGATCGCTCACAGATCACATCTATGACTAAGAGAATCACAATAAACAGCTGCTTAGCAACAGGAGGAGTTAAAAGGAAAGAGTCAAGAGACTGATCATCAAAATAAAAATCTGTTTGTCCTCTGTCTCGTGACGAGGTTGTATGTGAGATGTTCGAGCGGCCTGGAGCTGGAAAAGGTCGCGACCTCTGGTCTAAAGTCTGACGTCATGACGAGGTGTTTGAAGAAAAGGAAATGAAGACAGGTGAGGAGGTGAAGATGTGGACACCTGAGACTGTCAGAGCTTCCGGTCCTGCACAACCAGTCTGACATCAATCAAGAGAGCAACAAGGAGGAACTACTTTCTCAGGAAGGTTCTCAGACTCAGACTTTGACTCCTTGAGCTCAGACTGAAGCACAAAGACAAACTAAAGAAGCAGCCGTCGTCATCACACGCCTCCTTTACGTGTCAAACGCACGTGATTCAGGAGCCGCTGAACAAAACGGGGGCAGACATGCGTGACGGAGGCTGGTGTCTCTGAACTGGGACACCGGGTCCCCCGTCGTCCCAGAGGATCGTCACGGCAACAGGGAGCACAGAAGAGAAGCAGGTTAATTAGCTCCATCACATCAGATAAATGAGCAGCGGAGCTCCGACTCGACGGACGGACGGATCCAGGTCTCAGCAGGAGATGCCGCAGGATTTAAGGATATTGTCAGGGTGCTGTGACCTTTGACCCCCAGCTCTCGTTATCAGCCGTGATGGGAGTGACACATGAAAGATTTCTAGAAAATCCCTTTTTGTTAAATTGAAGCGTTTATTGAAAATATGTGGAATTTAAAACAATTAAATAATTTAACATTTATTTACTGAATTTTTAAACTTCACATGATTTCTTGTCTGTGTTTTATGTGATCAGACTTTCATGGTCATTTATTCATTCACATATTCCGCATTAACACAGATGCATATAAAAAATATTGATTGATTGTATTTTGATTCCTCCACGCCGGCGACCGTCAGAGCAGCCGCCATTTTGTTTTCTCTCGTGGACATGATATCTCAGTAACACCTCGACAGAACTTCTTCAAATTTGGCACAAACTTTCACCAGGACTCAAGGATCAACTGATTAGGTGTTGGTGGACAAAGATCAGAGGTCAAAGGCCAAGGTCACAGTGACCTCAGAAATCACCTTTTAACCATTACTCAAGACTTCACAGCAATTATGACAAAATGTCACTGACATGGTTCATATGATCTGACTGTGGATGAACAGGATGTGACCTGGAACTCATCTGAGTGGAGGAGGGATACGACCACGAGGACGTGATTCTACATTTCTTATTATTGTGACTCTGACTGAAACGTGTTCTCAGCTGTTTCTGAGCTGCATCATGGAGGATCCACGGACTCTCTGACATCTGAGAGTTTGATAAATGATCTTTATTTTTATCTTCACCTAAAGTCCAAAGGTTTGTTTGCAGTTTGATAAAAGGTCTGGCCTCTCACTTCCCAGTTACTGCTGACTTCACTGATTTAGATTTAGACTAAACCTCCCATGATAAACACAAGTGAAAGACGGTGTTTCCTACGGGTGAGGAGGAGGGGAGGGTGACTGAGGGTTTGTGGGTAAAAATTCAAGACCAGTGAGTGGAGACAGCAGAGGCCTCTGGGAAACTGACTCTCCTTCACGCTCGGCAAACACAGCCATCATCGCCACTACACGTCCCTGCAGCAGACGTGAAGCCGCCTCTGTGTGAGGACACCTGAGAGTCTTTCCTGGACAACTGAGGTCCTGCACCGTGTCCACGTCAACCTCTGTTTGGTTTGCTTCGTTTTCTACATCCATTCATGTCTGTCCACACCGTGAGGAGAGTCTGTAGCGTCTGTTTTTGAAGGCAAACAAAACACTGGCTTTATCTGGACTGGATTATGAAGTGTTGACAAAGCGTCCAGGTTTATGTATAAAGAGGATCCAGATCCAAAGCTCGTCAGACCTGCTGGAGCTAGTTTAAGTTGCTAAGCTACGATTATGCTGCGTTCACGTTGTATTGGAGTAATCGCAATTACCAGTTCCCCACTTGTAAACGGCGTTCCTGTCGTGGTTATGACTGGGTGTGTCGGACTTTTCTGAAAAGCTCTGATTCATCCAACATGGTGGTAAAATGTACGGAGGTGCTGCCAAGTCTGATGCTGAAGGAAATTAAATGTTGATTAGTTGATTTTATTCGTAGCTATAATGAACAAAATGTTATTAGACTTTGTAATTTGCTCGTTAGGTTGCCTGAAGTGTGTCAAGGAAACGTGTGTTTTCTATCATCATGTATTCTATCGTCCGATGTCATGAACGCGAGCATCATTAGCTCTCCTCATGAGACGGTGGAAGGGTCTAAACGGTCAGTTAGGGCCAGTGCCACAGCCAGTGAGCAAGGCACACCTGTGACATGTGACAATCAGGTGGCAAATAACTAGAATCACCTCGTGGTCGTCTGCCTCCTCCACTCAGACTGGTTGCACGTCACATCCCTGTTTCCAGAATCAGATAAAATATGAACCATTTGTGTGAAGTCTTGAGTAATGGCTAAAAAGTGTTTGGTGAGGTCACACTGACCTTGACCTTTGACCTTTAGCCACCAAAATCTAATCAGTTCATCCTCGAGAACAACAGAATGTTTATGCCAAATTTGAACAAGTTCCTTCAAGGCTTCACTGAGATATCGTACCTGAAAACAAAATGGCTGCTCTGACGGTCACCGGGCGGAGGAATAAAAAACAGTCAGAAACGATCCAGCAGTTTCATTCTGCTGTGGTCTCGTGCTGAGCGCCCTCTGCTGGCCGCAGCACGTCATGTTCAGCTCCTGACGACACCGCAGAGAGCTGCAGACCCCGCCCCTCCCTCCCTCCCTCCCTCCCTCTACCCGCCCCTCCTCCCTCCCTCCCTCTACCCGCCCCTCCCTCCCTCCCTCTACCCACCCCTCCCTCCCTCCCTCCCGCCCCGGCAGCACGGCACAGCACAGCACCGGCAGCAGATCGCCATGGCGACAAGCCCAGATTGCCGGTCACCACAGTGTGAGGTCAGTGTTTCCATGGCGATGGAGCAGATGAACGGTAATCTGTCCTTGTTTTTGCACCGTGGAAACGGGACGGGCGGGTGGAGAGAGAGAGAGAGAGACAGGGAGAGGGAGGGAGAGAGAGACAGGGAGAGGGAGGGAGAGGGAGAGAGAGGGAGGGAGAGAGAGAGAGAGAGGGAGGGGGGAGGGAGGGGGGAGGGAGGGAGAGAGAGGGAGGGGGGAGGGAGGGAGAGGGAGGGGGGAGGGAGGGAGGGGGGAGGGAGGGGGGGGGGAGGGAGAGGGAGGGGGGAGGGGGGGAGAGGGGGGGAGGGAGAGAGACAGTGAGGGGGAGAGGTGGAGTCGTGAGCATGTGTTAGCATGTGTGTGTGATCTCACTCACTAAAGCTGCAGCCCCCCCCCCCCCCCCCTCCTCACCCCCCCCCCCCCTCCTCCCCGCTCTTAATAGCACATTTGCATCATGCTCTGCAGATCAAGCTGGCGGGAGATTAAAAGGCGCTGACGAGCTGAGCAACAAAAAACAAAAACGAGGTCACGGTGAAAACAGCATCTCGCTGCTGAGACGCGGGAAGGACACGGCGGGAAGGACACGAGAGGACAGTTAGATAAAGTCTCTGTAGATCTTCCACACTAACACACTGACGTAGAGACTGTCCCTGCACCTTCCTCCACCTGCACTCTGCGTGTGCGCGTGCGTGTTATCTTCCTCTGTGCACTGAGGCTTTTCCCTTTATTTCCAAGTCACGTAACGTGCGTTAAGTTTGTGATTTGAATGAAAAACAGCATTATTTGGGGGGGGGGGGGGGGGGGCTGCAGTTCCTCACATCCGCCACCAGATGTTAATAAAGAGTCAGATTTCACTGGTATCACCTTTAATTGGTGACGTGATTGATGAGAAGTGGACAGGGGGGGGGTTTAAACCCCCCTTTAGTTTTAAAAATCAGATTGGAGTGAGAGATCTTCTTCTTCTGTCATTCGGCAGCTCCGACAGGAAACAGACGGATGTGGGGCGGTGACGTCACGCGGCGTCGCAGTGAAAAGGAGCGAATTCAGAAAAAACGTGTTTGTGTTTTCACAAAGTGCAGCCGCTGCACATCCACACCAGCTGCACATTCATCATCTCACACTCCTCTTTTCTTCTTCCCTCTCTCCTTCAACACCGCCCTCCTCCCCTCCTCTTCCTCCCCTCCTCTTCCTCCCCTCCTCCTCCTCCTCCTCTCTGGCATCTTTCAAACGGTGCAGAGGCTCCTGATTGGCCGGCTGACAGGCTTGGTGTGAGGTGTGAGGGGGCGGGGAGCGGCAGCCAATCCCGTGCTCCCTCCATCTCCCAGCCCCCTCTTCTTCCTTTTTTTTCTCTTTTCTCTCTTTTTTAAAAACCCAGCATGAATATTCACCCGCCTATACCATAAACCCCCCCCCTCACCCCCCCTCACCCCCCCATCCTGCCTAAATAAAAAAATCCCCTGAGATTTAAATCTGCTCCCTCCCTCCCCCGCCTCCTCCTTCCTCTTTCTTATGTAGAAGAACAGCAGCCTCTCACAACATGGAGGGAAGGCAGCTCGCTTTGTGTCGCTCACACAATGGACTCCAACACTCCCCCCGCCCATCCTCCCCCCTTTTGCCCCCCCCCCTCCCTCTTTGCAGATTTGAGGTTGCAGTGCAGCAGCCTCTCTGCTCACAGCCCGGGCTATAAATAACTCGGCAGCCATCTTATCTTTTCTTTTCTGTTTTTTTTTTGTTCTAACCCTGTTGAGAAGAGGAAGGAGGAGGAGGAAGAGGAGGAAGAGGAGGCGGGGGAGGAGGAGGAGGAGGGGGACACCAGGGACAGATATGATGAGAGTCACATGATGGATGAAATTAGCCGAAGGCCTCAAAGCTGCAGCGTTAGTGAAGAATCAATGAATACTGACGAACAGGTGGAGAAAACCTGAAAACCAGTTTAGCTGCTGGTTTTTACACACACACACACACACACACACACACACACACACACACACAACACACACACACACACACACACACACACAGACACACACACACACACACACACACACACACACACACACACACACTCTGTGCAGCTGTGTGTTCAGTGTTATGACCGAGCTGAGACCAGACCTCATACATGATACAGGAGCTGCTGCCTGACACAACCTAACCTCCACATGAACTGTCAGCAGCTGAGTTGCACTGTGGGTAATGTAGGCTCCAGATCTCTGGTTCTGCTGCATTAGGTTTGTAAAAACTGTCCATTCTGTAGCACGAAGCTGATTGGTCCTCACTGATGAACACCTGGACTGGACCTCAGGACCAGAACAAATCCTGAGGTTTACTCTGAACCTGGAATGATCTACGACACGTTGTGGATCGACACACCACATCTGGACCATCCCAGACCATGACCTCAGACCATGACCTCAGACCAGGTCGACTGTTTCCCGAGTATTGTCCTCTGTATCTGTGTCTCCACATCACCGCAAATGATATATATCAATATCATGTCTGAATATCATCACTGGAGAGAGGAATTTTATTAAACTGAAGGTCGCGGTTTAGCATCTCAGTTTTCCAGGATCGTCGTCTCTTTTTTGAGCGAATCAATATTCTTTCCCTGGGACTCGAATTCTGACTTATAGAATATAGTCTAATTTATCATTTCATAGTTTCAAATAAAAGCTCATGTGTTTCTGCTATCTACTGCTTGTCTGTCTTCTTCCTGGTTGTGTTGATTTGTAGTTTACTTTATTGCCTAGCAACCGCCGCGCCCACCCACATCCACGACCCCGCCGTGGCTCCAGGTAGAGAGCCGGACCCTGCACTGCAGCGCTCCAAATAAAACTTTATTTTGTTAATGAGGTGAAATTGGGGGAGAGACTCAGACACTCAGAGGTTCCAGGTTACTTCCTGTTTATCCAGCGTATAAAATATTAACCATGACATTGTATCATAGTTTCTGTGCGGTCTCGATGAATGGCTGAAAAGTGTTTTGTGAGGTCACCGTGACCTTGACCCTTGAACTTTGACCGATGACCACCAAAATCAAATCACTACATCCTCGAGTCTTCGTGAATGTTTGTGCCAAATTTGAAGAAGTTCTGTGACGGCGTCGCTGAGATATCGTGTCCACTGACTGACGGCCTGTCGTCGCCGCGGAGGAGCGACCAGTACAGGTCGACCACGGTCTCTGCAGCGCCGGCTCTTAACAAGACTTTTTGTATTTGGTGAGACTGACATTTCATCTGTGATGGTAATTTTAAAAAAGTAAAAAAGATAAAGCTCCTCATGAAACAGCGGCTGACCTCCTGCTCTCACACACTCATACAGAACATTATATCCTATCTTAAATAGAAAACATGGCCGACATGTTCTTCAGATGTTGACGTCTTTATGACGTTTTTATTCTTCAGCGCCGGGACAGTCAGAGCGGTAGCCATTTTGTTTTTAAGTTGTCTGTCCGTCTCATTCTCGTGGACACGATACCTCAGTAACACCTGGACTGAACGTCTTGATATTTGGCACAAACATTCACTACGGCTCAAGGATGAATTGATTAGATTTTGGGGGTCAGAGGTCAAAGTTCAAGGTCACAGTTTAACTCAAATGTCTATATGGATGAAATGAAGATGTTATATCCAAAAGGTCAAAGGTCAACTTCACTGTGACATCACAATGTCACTGGTGAAGGAGACCGTCGCCACGTCTCCTGTAATGTGCTTTTAATTATGTTTTAATCTAATTATTCTTTAATACACCTGTTCGTTGTATTTATGCTGCCTAATACATTGAAGCTCCAGTGTTTGTTTGATAAATGAGCCGAACTGGATAATGTGTTAATGTGAAAACAACTGGAATCGAATAAGAATCTTGTTGGATAAAACTTCAGTTAAAAAAAAACCCGTCCACATGATGATCTCCAAAACAACTCCACATTTTTATTCAGTATAAATTCAGTTCGTGTTTAAACCTTCAGGAGCAGAACAAGTGTTTCATCTACACTCAGCTGTTACTACACGAGAGAGAGAGAGAGAGAGAGAGAGAGAGACCGGGAGAGAGACAGACAGACAGACACAGAGAGAGAGAGACAGAGAGACAGACGAGAGCGAGAGAGAGAGACAGAGAGACAGACACAGAGAGAGAGAGAGAGAGAGACAGAGAGAGAGAGAGACAGAGAGAGAGAGACAGAGAGAGAGAGAGACATAAATACTCTCTTGTATTAACGATCATGACTCAACAATGTTCATGTTTAGTTTGAGGCTTTTACTGAAAACACAGAAAGTGCTGCGAGTCCTGAGTCACTGCAGCTTCTACCTGATGGTCCCTGAACGCACCGCTCCTCACCTGTACCTGTATCTAACTGTTGGTCCCGTTTAAATGATGAATCTAAAAAGCTTCACAGACTTTAAAGTCTCTGTCAACAAACTATAAAACTTCAGTGCTGTTTCTATCAAAACAGAGAAAATATGAATCCTCTGAATGTTTTCCCGCCTTTTTCTTGCTGTTGATGGATGAGCTTCAGAGGTGCTGGTGGTTTTCCCTCAGTAAAGAAACACGTGTTAAACGGCTTGAAACGCTCATGTAGCTGAGAGCAGGTTAATGAAGACGTTTCCCTGCGTTCCCTTAAATCTACCAGTTTAAACTTCATTTCTCTTCTGAGTCACATGACACCGAGCACAGAGGACGCCATCAAGTCCACATCAGTTTGTTGCTGGTTTTCTACAAACCGCGGCGTGGTTGCAAAGCTCAGAGACGCGGCGACAGTCCAACACGACGGAGTGTGTTTAAAGCAGCGGATTATAAAGTGTGTGTGTGTTCCACCCTCCCTGTACGTAAAGGTTCAGTTCACCCAAAACCACAGACACATTCACTCCTTTACAGCGGCGCCGTCTGTCCACGCACTGATGTTATTACGGCTGAGCAACTTATCAATTCAGTATTCAATCAAAAACAGAAAATATATCTGACAATCATAATAATCAATGATTTTAATGCAACGGAAAGAAAAAGCTTCTACAACATGAATATCTGCTACTTGGACAAACAGACATGTGAAGTCTCTGTAAACTGTTTCCTGACATTTTATAATCAAACTATTAAATAAACAGAATAAATCAGTGGATTAAACTAGAAAATAGGATTCTTCTTCTACTGTATCGTTGTCTGCGTGGACAGACGACGCTCTGGTGTAAGAGGGAAAAACATCAAGTCATTTTGTTTGAAGAATAAAGATATAATGTTTTTATTCTCATGACTGCAGGAGTTTATTCTCATTTTTATCACTTTTTCTCTCATAAAAATCACAACCAGTAACGTTGAAGCTCGTCTTTGTGATTTTGGAGAACTGACCTTTAATGAAGATTCCTCTGGTGTTGGTTTAAAGTCATGACACTGGCGCTTTAACTCAGTCCTGTGAATGTAAATGTGTTTTACGTAATGAATTCCTACTCGTTAAAGGGACGATCTGAGGACTGACGAAGACGCGTTCGTCCACATGAAAATCTTTATGTACAGAAAAGACGAACAGGTGAACGCGGCGCCGCAGGAAGCGTCAGAACCACGACTCGAGTGGTGGATGAAACCAGCTTCTTATTCATTAATCAAGTTTTTCTGATTCTGAAAAAGCAAAAACAAGAAGGCGAAAACAAACTGGAGGAGGAGTCTTTTACCAACACCACAGGAACCTTTCAAAATAAAATCACCCAGCAGCTGGATGACACAGGAATCCACAGGTTACAGTCAACTGTTGTGGCCCCTCCCCCTCCCCCCGTACAGGAAGTGGTTCACAGATAAACCTGGATCAGACTGAAAACCTGATGCGGAGTCGATTAACCTGCGAGAAGCGCTGCGAGAAGACCGGAGGGAGTTTGTTGCTGGAGGAGAGGAAGTGAAGGAATGACGACGTCCTGCCGACCAGGAGACGACGTCCTGACTTCATCAGCGACTGAAACTGAAACACAAAGTCAAAATTAAAACGGTGTAAATCAGAAATCAGCAGAGATCCACTGGTTCTGTCTCAGTCCAGATCCTCACAGATCTCTCAGGCTGGTCTGTGGTGTAAATAAAGATTCATTTTAAACCAAACACTCGCCACCTTACCCCCGGGCTAACTGGGGCCTAAGACCGATGTTACCATGGTAACAAACAATGAAAAACAGGAAAACATGGCCCATAATTTTGTGGTTTGCTGGCATTGTTATGGAGAGAGCAACGAGAAGGGAAGGATTTTAGAGACAAAAATCTGATTTTTTATTTGTTATTGTTTCACTCTTCGCTGAATTTTCAAAGTAAAACTTCCTGTAACTGTTGAATCCTTCGAAAAACAAGCATGTGCTGCTGAGGGTAAACGGAGCTCAGCGGTGGGATGTGGTTCCTCAGTCGGCCATTTTTTTTATTTTGAAAAAAGTCTTACTTTACCCAGAATTCCTTGTACCACAGTCCGACTCACAACCGTCAAGAACTAAACTGCTTTTGTGCAACAGATGAATTCAGACTCGGTCCGTCTGAAGTCTGTGTGAAACCAGCTGATCGCCTGAGACGTTCACACCCGGTCTGAACAGGCCGGACGATACTTTACTTTCCTTCAATTGAAAAAAGAACCCAAACTTCTCCGAGGCGTTCACTGTCTTCTGTTTAAAAGTAACTCGACCAAACGTTCACTACAAACAGCTGTGAGGAGGAGCCTCAGTGTTTCCTGGCCACAGACCAGAGTGTGTGTGTGTGAGTGTGTGTGTGTGAGTGTGTGTGAGGACTCACTTGAACTTGTCGCTGTCCTGCAGGTTGAGCACCAGGCTGTCAGCGTTCAGGTACACTCTGTTTTGGGACTGCGCCACCTGCAGGTCAAACACAGGAAGTGAGCGGACAGAGAGAAACACAGGTGGAAAGTTTCTGAGCGAGCACAATGGGAACATTGTCAGAGCGTCGACACTGAGCCGATTCACAGCACCACACACACACACACACACACACACACACACACACACACACACACACACACACACACACACACACACACACACACACACACACACACACACGTGACTGAGATCTACTGAGGGAGAGCGTCACACTCAGCTGAGATCGTTTCATCACCGACCTCTGGACACGATCCAGCAGCTTCACACACTCTCCTTCAGTGACCAGCACGTGTTCAGGGTTGGCGTGTGAACGAGCACACGCATCATTATTGATCATTACTGTGGATTTCTTTGGTCAGTGTATCAGGTTTATTCTCCGTTTGCTTCTTGGCTTGATTTAAGTTTGGGACAAAACAGTCTGTAATGATTTTAATCAGAATCACAGGATGTAATTTGTTGATTTTAATTTGTGAAACTTCACGTCAGAATCTAATTTTTAAACTGATGTTCCTTTATTATCACTTTTTGTTTCATTATTTCACGCTGACACCACAATGTAACTTTCATTTATATTTACTTATTTCATATTAAAAAACGTGAGAAATAATGAAGGAAAGCAGCTGCTGAGTAACATTTTTCCTTTAAAGTGTCTCATAAAACCAGATGTTTAAATATGACTTTGAAGGTTTAATGAAAATTTTTTTATTCTTGATAAAAATCAACCTTTAAACCTTAAACACAAAATTTCTTCTGACTAAGTGGATACGACTGAACCCAGGAACCCAACCTGACTGGAGGTCAAAGGTCAGAGGATCGGACCTTCATGGTTCCTCTCAAATTCATGGTTGTTTGGCGCCACCCGGTGGACCCCACCACACCCTGCAGCTCATCCATGGAGACTAAATCACCAGAGCGTCACTCAACCTGCACTTTATATATTTGAAAAGGTCTGTGTCCATGTGTAGTGTGATTATAGATCAGGTCCAGGTTCTATATTGATCCTGTGAAAGTATCAAAGCCTCTCCAACTTTTGCACACGTCACTGTCACAGTTTAAAATGTGACAGATCCTTAACAGCTGGTTTTTAATGTGTTTGCTGCAGGATTCACTTCAAACATCAGTGACCGGAGCAGAAGACACAGAACCAGGACTGAGTGGGACCGGTCCAGGTCCAGGTCCACATGGAGGATCTAAATCTCATGGACGGGGATCAGGTTTCTACTCTGAGAAGTTGGTCTGTGAATGAAGAAGCTACAGAACCTCGGGCTTCTCCTTTACAATAAAAAGCTTCAGGTGAATGTTTTTTTACCGTCTTGGCGATGTTCTGCGCCGCCCGGATCTTCCTCAGTTTCAGGTAGCCCGGGTTCTTCGTCACAGCCTCGCCCAGCTGCAACACACACACACACAAGCTGTTAGTGTGTTCACAGGAAGATACAGTTACACACCTACAGAGAGAGAGCGAGTGGGCGGCCCGAGGCAGCAGGCCGAGCCGGTCTCTAACTGACAGCCGGCGTCGCTCCCACCTGAGCTGTGACATCGATCATCAGGAGGATCAAAGCCGCGGGCGTGACGCTGCTCCACTTTCATGTTCTCACGCACGCCGACGGGCGGAGAAAGTCATTACTGCATATTTGTATGAAGCGTTTGTTTAAGAGCCTGTTGTTTCCCTCGAGTTCACGGCGGTTTGACGAGTTCATTAGCGCGGATTAGTCACCTGTAGAGGCATTCATGGAATTCATCCAATCGCTGAGCTTCACCTGCAGATACAACATTCATTCATTCACTAGACGCGCTGCTCATCCTTTGTCGAGGGCGGGGCTCCTCCTCTCCTGTCCATCACAGCTCTGACACATAGAGACTAATTATCTAATCAACCCGAACAAAACATCTTCACCCTCATTGTTCAAATGTGCAGCATGAGACGCATTTAAAGGCGTGTGTGTGTGTGTGTGTGTGTGTGTGTGTGTGTGTGTGTGTGTGTGTGTGTGTGTGTGTGTGTGTGTGTGTGACTGCTCCCACGGGGGGAGGGGCACAGAGGTGGCAGGGAAGAAGTAAAACTGACCCTCAGGTTGTTGTAAAAGTGTCGATCTGTGATTGTGTTTTCAAAGCGCATTATGAAGCAGCGTTCACTCTTTCATCCCCGTGCGTCGTCTCTTCCTGGTTTAAGCGGGTTCTTTTGACCAGTGGGAAAGTGGCTTTATAAATGGTTTATCATCAGATTATTAATTCTGTTGTTAACACTTTATAAATCATAAACTAACAAACTGATGCAGGATCACTATTTGGCAAGATCGAGTTAATGCCGATTACTCATTAATCTGAGTTTCTATTTTCACTGTAACGTGGATCAATTATAAACCGGCGTGTTCACACAGTCACAGGTGAACACATGGATATAAACCCCTGCAGACTGGGAGCAGTCCACCCTCTGTATACCAGGGGGATGTGGGAGGAGGCCGGAGCACCTGAACAGGTAAGTAACCTGTCCCTTTTCTCTAAAGCTGTCAGATAATCACCACAATATATATAATATTATATCACACATATATAAACACACACACTCTGGTGACATACTGAGGACGACGAGGTGAAACCTTCATCATTCACTCACCATCTTGGCGGCTTGAGCTTCTCCCTCAGCCTGGATGATCTTCTGTCTCTGGTCCTGTTTGGCCTTCTCCACATAAAACTGAGCTCGCTGCGCCTCCTGCTGGGCTGGAGAGGAACACACACACACACACACACACACACACACACACACACACACACACACACACACACACACACACACACACACACACACACACACACACACACACACACACCACACACACACACACACACACACACACACACACACACACACACACACACACACACACACACACACACACACACACACACAGGTCTCATTATCATTCACTTTAAGAGACAGATGTTATGACCCCCCCTCATCACGTGACCAAACTCCGGTTCTTCTGTCATGTGTCGAGCTGCAGCTGTTTTTAATTGATTGATCTGTTCATACGATAGATAATAAAAACAAAACTAATGATCTTAATCTTCAAGTTCCTGTTTTAGATCAACCTCGAATCAAAACTCCAGAGATTTTCACTTTACGATGAGACAGAAGCTGAAAGCAGTTTCACTTTCACATGAACTCCTCTCATACCTGTGTTTACCTCAGCTGATTATACAAGTCACTCAGTGAAGATTCAGGATGATAAGCAGACCTGAAAACACACTGGAAACCATGACAACATAACAACTGCTCGTTCTTCTGGGTAAAATTCATCAGCTCTAAACCTTCAGCTGCTCTGAACATCTGACTCTCGTCCTTGTGTCTCCTCAGTAAACTCACAGCAACTTCTCCAAACGTTAAATATAGAACGTAAATGTAGAAGTGAGTGTCGATCCATAAACACGCAGAGAGAGAAGACGGCGATGCTCCAGACAAACGTTAAAACTCCCAGAGTTCCTCACTGCGACGGAAGAAAGCGCCGATTCTCCAGTCTAACATGAAAAGACTGAACGACTCCGACTCAAACCCTCGCAGAGTTATGACGCTCTGAAGACAGCGTGATATCCGGGAGCGAACATGATCAGTCCTCCTGAAGAAGACCATGACGTATGGCTGAAAGCTCGGGGGGAGTCTAACAGCTGATGGGGGTTAGGGTTAGGTGAAGACGCACCGACTTGCTTGGACTCCACGGCGGCCGTGTACTCCCGGCTGAAGCTGAGCTCGGTGATGGCCACGTCGTCCAGGATGATGTTGAAGTCTTTGGCCCGATCAAACAGCTCCCTGCGGATCAGCATGGACACCTGGGGGGGGGGGGGCGCATCAGTACATCGGTAACTATGGTGATCACACAGGTCTGCAGAGCTTTTCAGTGACCCGCTAACACCCTCAGTGAATAATCCCATATCTAACAACAGCTGGTCGGACGTGATCAGGAAAAACTCAAACAGGAAGTGAAACTGTTAGAAGCGACGTCTGGGACCAGCTTCACAGAGACACGTCAGACTGGTCTGTGGTGCCGGACTGTTTCACTTTATTAAAGACCCACTAACTCAGAGACCTTATTCCCAGGCTAACTCAGGTCTAAGACCACTGTTACCATGGTAACAATCACCCAACAACAAAAAACAGAAAAGCATGGCTCATAATTTGTGGTTTGCAAAAGTTCTTAGAAAGATGTTTTAGAGCTTTTTTTTCCAAATCAAATTTTTCTTTTTCATGTTTCTCTCTTTGCTGTATTTTCAAAGTAAAACGTCCTGTAACTGTTGAATTCTTCAACATGTTCTGCTAAAGGGAGCTGAGCGACTCCTCTGACTCTCAGGTGACTGACCGATCACACTGTTTGCAGAGATGTTGTGTGATTAATTACTAGGGCCTGGCCGATTAATCGGCCAATTATAGCCATATACAGAATAATCGGTAATCGGCCAAAAGTTGCTCTGCTCTCGCTGACAGAGGGGAAAGATTAGCCGCTAACGTTAGCCAGGAGTGTAGACGCCATATTTATGTGAACCAGTAAGACAAATGCTTAATGTCTGAGTTTAAAAATGGCGCACATCCCTAGACAGATTTGTAATGTTATTTTTTAACTAATGCATATTATGTCTTACTGTTTTTTTACAGATGGCAAAAGAAGGTCGTAGTATGGTGTGGGACTACTTCACCAAGAATGTCACTGGTGAAGCAGTCTGTAATATTTGTGCAGCTTCTCTAAACCAGGGATCAAGCAAGCAAAAAGCAAAAAACACAACCAGCCTATGGCAGCACCTCAAAGCTTAACATGATGATGTTTATGAGGAAGCACAATTAAAGAAAGTGTCACAGTCACAGACTGTTGTAGTTGTAGGGGCTTGTGAAAAGAATGTTATGTTAATATTGTTCTTATGCCCCACATAAGAAAATATCTCAATCTTTTGCAGTTACTTTTTTACTGTTTGTTTTTAAAGATGTTTACTAAAAAAGTTGTGCTTTTTGCACTATAGCCCACCTCTGTTAGATGGGCAATAATAAGAAGAACTCAGGTACTGAGGGGCAGGTGAAAGTAAATGTCTTAGTTCATACAAATAGAGGTTTCCTGCCTTTTTGCACATCATATTTTTGATTTATTTTATGTTCAAATTGTTCATATGCTGCTTGTTCTACACACTTTCTGATAATAAAAGCATTTGAAAATAGTAAAATGTTCTCCCTTCAATTTCTATCTTTGTAACAAGTGTTTGGAACTATATTCAAGCCATCAAAGACAGGTATTTCGTCTTGTTTTAAATTGTAAAATGTAAAAATTTAAATCGGCTGATATATCGGTTATCGGAATCGGCCCCAAAAAATCCATATTGGTCGGGCCCTATTAATTACTGAAGAGAGGAAACCTGCAGACACGACTCAGGGCTGAAGAAACCACTGCTTCCTCCTCTGCATCTTTTCTCTGATTCATCTGACGACGTGAACGTTTGGTTGGTGAAACGGCAGAAGACAGTGAAAACCAGACGTTTCATTTACAATCTGAAAACATTCACAGTAGAGAAGAACGGCTCGAGCTTTGGTTCGTTATGTACATCATCTAAACAGCTGATTAATTATCTGTCCATCAACTAACTGACAAAAGGTTTCAGCTTCTCTAGAATCTCACATCAGCGAAGAAGGAAAAACATTTTCTTTTCTGTAAAGACGCAAATACATATGTGTGTGTGTGTGTGTGTGTGTGTGTGTGTGTGTGTGTGTGTGTGTGTGTGTGTGTGTGTTGTGTGTGTGTGTGTGTGTGTGTGTGTGTGTGTGTGTGTGTGTGTGTACCTGTGCTCTCTGTGTGATGAGCTGTGAGGCGTTGAATTTGGCCACCACGCTCTTCAGCACCTCGTTGACGATGGAGGGCAGCACGCGCTCGTCGTAGTCCTGACCCAGCTGCTGGTAGAGGACGGGCAGGTTGGACGCCAGCGGCCGGGACAGAACTCGCAGCGTGAGGTTCACCATCTGAAGGTCTGAGGGCGGAGCCAGAGAGGAGGGGAGGAGTCAGACCGGTTCATTCTGAATATTCACTGCATTAAAGTCATCCAAAATATAAGGACAGTATTTACATCTCCTGATGTTCATTATTCATGTGATGTCATGATCACTGACGCACTCGTCAAGTGTTTTTACCGTCCGTGAACAAAGACGCCGAGGTGACGAGGCACAAAAAACCAAACAACAAACCTTAATCTTTAGTGATAGTTTCACTTGTTGCAGGGGGGGGGCTTCGCTCCCTCGGCCACTCCCAGGCCCCTGGGAGGAAGCACACCCCATCACCCAACCTGAACCCCCCAGCGGACTCAAGCCTGTTCATGAGTCTATTTTATATATTTTAGAAAACTAAAAGTAGAAAAAGAGAAATACTAGTTGGTTACAGTCATTTTTAATATTGTATTAATGGATGTTAAGAGGAAGTTGATTGAGGGAGTCGCACAGAATCTCTGAAATGTTTTTCTTTAGTAAGAGGGAAAAGTTGAGGCATTTGCAGCAGTAAGAGATTTTACAGCAGTAACATTCTACTGTTTCCATGGAGACAGTCGATTTGCTGCCATTAGATAGATAGATACTTTATTCATCCACTAGGAGGAATTCATGAAGTTTGTGCAGCTGATCCAGATGTTTAGAAAACTAACTCTAATTCTTCTAAGTGTTAATTGAACATTAACAAAGTAAATAGTATTTATTAGTATTTACTACAATAAACTCAGACATGTGCATTAACATGTTACACAGATAAAGATCAGTGTACAGCCATTAATTAAACATCTGGTTGTTTTAGTGTCAGCTGGTCCACAGGTGACTTCACAGGCAGACAGCTCAGGTAAAAAGGGATTGTTCTGTTGAACCAGGCTTTTCAAGAGGGAAATAATACGTATGAACCACAGTTAAACTAATCAGAAGTGAATCGGCTCCAGGAAGAGAAACAGGTACTGAGCTTTAACTCTTTAACTCTCCATGTCACAGTGAAGACAGAGCCAGAGGTGCCTTTAGTTTTTTCCTTAGTTTGGTCTCAAAGGTGTTTTGTGTTTTTAAAGAAACCTTAACTTAGACTTTAAGGAAAATCTGAAGATGTTTTGTGCGAGTGGCTCCAGGTTCCTGCGTCAGTCTGCGCCTCACCTTTGCTCCCGGTGAGCGAGGAGATCTTTCTGGGTCTGGCTCGGATGTCGTAGATGATGGGATACTGGAACCAGGGTATCCTGAACACAACCACACAGAATCAGTGGAGGAGGAGGAGGAGGAGGAGGAGCAGGAAGAGGAGGAGGAGCAGGAGGAGGAGGAAGAGGAGGAAGAGGAGGAAGAGGAGCAGGAGGAGGAGGAGGAGGAGCAGGAGGAAGAGGAGGAGGAGCAGGAGGAGGAGGAAGAGGAGCAGGAGGAAGAGGAGGAGGAGCAGGAGGAAGAGGAGGAGGAGCAGGAGGAGGAGGAGGAGGAGGAGGAGCAAGAGGAGCAGGAGGAAGAGGAGGAGGAGGAGGAAGAGTAGGAGGAGCAAGTGGAAGAGGAGGAGGAAGAGGAGGAGGGGCAGGAGCAGGAGGAGCAGGAGGAGGAGGAGGAGGAGGAGGAAGAGGAGGAGCAGGAAGAGGAGCAGGAGGAAGAGGAGGAGGAGGAGGAGCAGGAGGAGGAGGAGGAGGAGCAGGAGGAGCAGGAGGAGGAGCAGGAGGAGCAGGAGGAGGAGGAGGAGGAGCAGGAGGAGGAAGGTTTCAGCTTTGTTTTGGCTCATTGCTGCAGCTGCATGAATGAGTAGCTTTACAGAGTTTGTTTCCTGCTGCCTGAGCTTTTCATATGAAGCCATGCTCGCCCTCTATTTCTCCAAACAAAGGTACAAAACATGACATGACATATTTCCCTCCTTTATAAGACAGAACACGAGCTCAGGACCAGGACTGGTCCCAGTGATCCTGGTCCAAACCCGATCCTGTACGTGTTCCCATGTGACAGTGATAAAACTATAATTTACTGACAAATGAACAATTATTCATCGTAAACAGAATAAGCAAGTGTGTGAAAGCTAGCACTGCTGATGAAAGGTGGTGTTGCCGTGGTAACAGTGTGGAGGGGGGGGCACCTACCTGAAGTGGAGTCCCTCTGCGAGCACCGTGTCCATCTGCATCCCTCCGATCCTGTTGAAGATGATCGCTCTCTGTCCTCCTTCAACTGCAGAGAGACAGACCGTCCTTCACCTCAGCACTGACGCCACGACTCGCTCATTCAAACTCACCAGACTCATGAACTTACAGTTTCACAGGATTTATAAACACCAACTAAACAAGTGTCTATGCTCATCTCTGGATTCATATCTGCCCCTCATTCGTGCTTTTAGGGAAAGAGGATAAAAATATCTATAAATGGTCTGAAAACAGAAACTGTTGTGGACCCTCTGTAAACGTCTCCTGATGATGTAATAGAAAATCATTTTGAAGGAGCAACTACCCGATGAAAAGTTCACATGCACCTTTTTCTTCTTACTTTTTTAAAGTTCCTGTAAAAACTCAGACAAAAAAAATATATAATTTATTCTACAAGTGGCTAAAAAGTATTGCACCATTTTATTTCCCCATTGATAAAATGACCTGTTACTGTCTCCTTTTACTAACAACTACTACTTTCTGATGCTGGGTCCAGAGCTGCGCTTCAAACTGCTTTAATCACCAGACTTCCTGATGCTAGTTCAGATTCTATGGCTCCAATGAAAAAACTATTTGGTCAGTGTTTAGATGATCCATAGAAAATGAATTACTCGGTTTTGTTGTAGTTGTATGCAGAATTTTATGTATGCAACTGGCACTGGGTATATTACATGTTGTTGACTTCAAAGGGCGTCCAAACTTTTGCAAAATTCATTAACATGTGAAGACTTATATTTAATGTCTGGGTTGATTTTACTTCTCTTCAAATATTAAACAAATTAGTAATCTTTAGGGATAAACTGAAAGTCAGGCGAATCAATTAAACCCTGATCATTCTGTAGTTGAAGCTCGTCCAGTCTGAGAATTGTTTTCATTTCATTTTCAGTTTCATGTCAGAGTAAAGTGCTTTTCTGGATCTGTGTGACAGACGTCTACATGGAAAACCGCACGGCAGACGACAGTACCTGTGTACGTGGCTTCCTTCACTCCATAAGCCAGAGCTCCGGCACCAATCAGCAGTTTGACACCGAGTCCTGCACCCCGAGGTCCTGATGACATCCTGCCTGCTATCTGCCGCAGCTGCTGCAGAAAACTCTGGAACACAAACACAGATTATGGTAAGAGACAGTGCTGGATTTGGGGATTTAAATCAACATGGTTCTGCTTCAAACTGAGCCTCAGTGGTTGAAATGTTTTACAGGGACACGACACTGACTGACCTTCACACTGGATGGTAACCATGTTGAAGGTTTACACCCCCCAACAACTTAGCAAGGACGGTATCTAGCCACAAAAACATTCCACATGTGTGCAGGCCAAACTCCATTGCAAAATGAATAGTTTTAAAGTTTGCTGGCACATCAACAAATTAAATCACTTGGTTGGACTTAATTGATTTTATGTTTTCACTTTATGAAATGTAATCTTAAATTCGGTTTACAGTAAATCCACGTGGCGGTAGTAGTTAGATAGAAGATTACAGTTTTGTATTTGTTTGCTTGTAGTTCCCGGATGTTAACCGCCGTGTAAACTGCATGAGTAACATTGGTAGATCCAGGTGCAACTATTAGCATAACTGTTGTTTTCATAACAATCTACGCTGCTGGGTGTGCGGTGTGTATGCCGAATTGAAGATAAGGACATTCAAACGTCTAAAAGGTTTAAAATTATTATTTATATAAGGCGAAAACACGTGCTGCCAAGTGGTAAAGATTAAGTTGAAAGATTTTTAAACGAAACCTGGGATCTGTGTTTACGAAGCTGAACGTAACTTCTAGACTAACTTAAATATTCCTACTGAGCAGCATTAATTAGATTAATCAAACCCTCCGCCGTTAGCACCTGTCCTTCTCTTTACCTACAGGCTAATTAAATGTAACTTAGCTAACGTCAGTGAACTGATGTGAGCTAGCTTAGAGCAGATTCAGCCTGACTCACGTGGATTTTAAAAATGCTCTATGTCACGAGCCGGGGTTCAAAGAGCGGGAAACAAATTAACAATTCACCTGAGCTGAAGGCAAAAAAGTGACCTACATTAACTTTAAAAGCATTAAACTCACTTACCCCGGGATCTTTATTAGCCATGCTCGTCCTCTCTGCCTGTTAGACAACCAAGTGAAGAGGAGGGCCAAGGTCACGGGTGATGACGTACTTCCGTGTGCGCGCAAGGCAACTTGGGAAATGAAGGACTATTTAGTAGCGTCGAGTTGTTTGACGGAGAAAAGAAACAGAGGTTCATTATATTATATTATATTATATTATATTATATTATATTATATTATATTATATTATATTATATTATTTTCTTCTATTATCTACTATAACTTCTACTTTCATTATTATATTAAAAATACAGGAATTTATCAGTAGTTGTTTTTCTTAAATAAAAAAAAACAGGTGAACATTTTTAATGAAAGAAAATGGCATTTACTTTCCTGCCGTCTTTCACTAACGTAATGTACCCTTTCTCCTAATTCCTTCCTTCCTACCTTCCTTCCTTCCTTCCTTCCTGCACAGCACAGCTCCTTAAACCACATCAGCACCGATTGGATAAAAACAGCAGTTTTTTCAGTGGAGTTTGGTGCAGTGGTTTTCAGTGATGTTCAATCTGCTTTGGACACATTTCACTGGTGAGTCAGTCAACATGAGGGTAAATAAACAATGACATAAAAAAAGGATAAGGAAAGTATTTTTTATACTGTAAAATAAAATGGAAAATTATGAAGTTACTGCTTATATTTACAGTATCTCTAGTTTTATCTTTTGTGTTTCATATTACATGTAGAAACTCATAATGTTTATCATATTCTAGTTTTTTTTGTCTTATCTATACTCTGCAACTGTTCTCATACTTCCTTTTAAAAATTCATCTTTAAAGCGAGATTATGAGATATGATGTAAAAAGTATGACTTATTAAATCAGAATTATGAGATAACAAATGAAAAAATCAAATGACTTGTTAAGATTAAGATTATTAGATAATGAGTCAAAATTTCTTTTCAGATTTTTTTATCAAGGTTATGAGATAATAAAGGTCAAATTACATAAATGAGGAAGGAAGTCAAAAATATGATTGAAGGTAATATTTATTTACTATTTCATAATATTTATTTACTTTATCATAACTATGATTTAGTCATTCCAAATTTAAACTTTTGTGGTGATGAGACATCAAGTTAAAATCATGACTTTTCAAGTCACGATAACGAGATACTAAATTTAATCATATGATTTTAATTCCCAGATTATGAGATTAATAAATGATTAATGAAAGGGCCTTAAGGGGAAGAGGCTGGGGCCCAAAGGATCAGAAGGCCCCTGGGCCAGAGCCGCTGTTTGAAGTAACTGATAACATTTGTTGTTGAAATGACCAGATTACTACAAAGAGACACAAACCAACTACAGAGAGACACAAACCAACTACAGAGAGACACAAACCAACTACAGAGAGACACAAACCAACTACAGAGAGACACAAACCAACTACAGAGAGACACAAACCAACTACAGAGACACAAACCAACTACAGAGAGACACAAACCAACTACAGAGAGACACCAACCAACTACAGAGACACAAACCAACCACAAAGAGACACAAACCAACTACAGAGAGACACAAACCAACCACAAAGAGACACAAACCAACTACAGAGAGACACAAACCAACTACAGAGACACAAACCGACCACAAAGAGACACAAACCAACCACAGAGAGACACAAACCGACTACAGATAGACACAAACCAACTACAGATAGACACAAACCAACTACAGAGAGACACAAACCAACTACAGAGAGACACAAACCAACTACAGAGAGACAAACCAACTACAGAGACACAAACCAACTACAGAGACACAAACCGACTACAGAGACACAAACCAACTGCAAAGAGACACAAACCAACTACAGAGACACAAACCGACTACAGAGAGACACAAACCAACCACAAAGAGACACAAACCAACTACAAAGAGACACAAACCAACTACAGAGAGACACAAACCGACTACAGAGACACAAACCGACTACAGAGACACAAACCAACTGCAAAGAGACACAAACCAACTACAGAGACACAAACCGACTACAGAGAGACACAAACCAACCACAAAGAGACACAAACCAACTACAGAGAGACACAAACCAACTACAGAGAGACACAAACCAACTACAGAGACACAAACCGACTACAGAGAGACACAAACCAACTACAGAGAGACACAAACCAACTACAGAGACACAAACCGACTACAGAGACACAAACCAACTACAGAGAGACACAAACCGACTACAGAGACACAAACCGACTACAGAGAGACACAAACCAACTGAAAAACATGAACCAATAATGAATGATAATAATAATAATAATAATTATGAAAAAATGAATTAATGAATTTTAATTTAACATGATCTTAGACTTAAATATGACAGTTGAAGTCATATATAGACTCAATATTTTAAGGATTATGAGATAGTCAAACTTATAAGAACAGTAAAATAGTCAAATATATGATTATATAATGATTTTAATATAATATTAGTCATTTAATAATTATGACCTGGTAGGACAAAGTGTTAATGTTCGTTGCCATAATTCTGACTCTAATTGAACAGAGCTGCTCGTCCGCAGCTCGGCTTCATAACTCTGCTGTCTCTCTCCGTGCTGCGGTTGCGGCGGGGCTCAGGTTGCCTCCGTCGGCCGACTGTGAGGTTGCAGTTGCAGGCGCTTCCTTCACGGCTCATTGATTGGTTCAGCGTTCAGTTCCTCCTGAGGAAATCACTCCTTTTATAGTTAACGCAGCGCCGAGCGACTGTTTTCCGGGTTCACACTCACTCAGCATGTAGAGGAGGCGGACCGCCGGGAGACACCTGGACCACCGCGGACGCGCCGGAGCCCGGACACACGGTATCGATCCGCAGATATCGATCAGCTATCAGTGAAGGTGAGGAGCCTGAGGGGGAGAGAGGGCGGGTTGTGTCTCTGGGTCAATGGGGACTGTATCAGGAGGGAGGGGGATCAGTTCTGTAGGGTGGATCCTGGTCTCAGATCAGACATGTCAGGTCCTGCAGACTGCTGCACGCTCACAGGAGAAAACTGCAATCTGACTCAGGTTCAAGGTTCAGCTTCAGTCTGTCCCGCGCGCTCAGGCCGAAGCAGCTGCACTTCTGCTGCCGATCACAAACATCATCAGTTACTGAAGATCCGTGACGCCACGAAACAACAGCACCGAGTCTGAGGCTGCAGCCGGAAGTCAGGTCACTACAGTTACCGCGAGCCGAGGAGGTACTGCGTACTACACAGTACTACTACTACTACTACTACTACTACTACTACTACTGTATACTCCACAGATCTACTACTACTACTACTACTGTATACTCCACATATCTACTACTACTACTGCTACTACTGCATACTACACAGAACTACTACTACTACTACTACTACTACTACTACTACTACTACTACTGCATACTACACAGAACTACTGCTATATACTACTACTGTATACTCCACAGATCTACTACTACTACTGCTACTGCATACTACACAGTACTACTACTACTACTACTACTACTACTACTACTACTGTATACTCCACAGATCTACTACTACTACTACTACTGCATACTACACAGAACTACTACTACTACTACTACTGTATACTCCACAGATCTACTACTACTACTGCTACTGCATACTACACAGTACTACTACTACTACTACTACTACTACTACTACTACTGTATACTCCACAGATCTACTACTACTACTACTACTGTATACTACACAGAACTACTGCTACTACTGCTACTGCATACTACACAGTACTACTACTACTACTGCTACTGCATACTACACAGTACTACTACTACTACTACTACTGTATACTCCACAGATCTACTACTACTACTACTACTACTACTACTACTACTACTACTACTACTGTATACTCCACAGATCTACTACTACTACTACTACTGCATACTACACAGAACTACTGCTACTACTGCTACTGCATACTACACAGTACTACTGCTATATACTACTACTACTGCATACTACACAAAACTACTACTACTACTACTACTGCATACTACACAGAACTACTACTACTACTACTACTGTATACTCCACAGATCTACTACTACTACTACTACTGCATACTACACAGAACTACTGCTACTACTGCTACTGCATACTACACAGTACTACTGCTATATACTACTACTACTGCATACTACACAGTACTACTACTACTACTACTACTACTACTACTACTGTATACTCCACAGATCTACTACTACTACTACTACTGTATACTACACAGAACTACTGCTACTACTGCTACTGCATACTACACAGTACTACTACTACTACTACTACTACTACTGCATACTACACAGTACTACTACTACTACTGCTACTGTATACTACACAGTACTACTACTACTACTACTACTACTGTATACTACACAGAACTACTGCTATATACTACTACTACTGCATACTACACAGTACTACTACTACTACTACTACTACTGTACACTACACAGTACTACTACTACTACTACTACTACTGTATACTACACAGAACTCCTGCTATATACTACACAGTACTACTGCTATATACTACTACTACTGTATACTACACAGTACTACTGCTACTACTACTACTACTGTATACTACACAGAACTACTACTACTACTACTACTGCATACTACACAGAACTACTACTACTACTACTGCATACTACACAGTACTACTACTACTACTACTACTACTACTGCATACTACACACTACTACTACTACTACTACTACTACTACTGCATACTACACAGAACTACTACTACTACTACTACTGCATACTACACAGTACTACTACTACTACTACTACTGCATACTACACAGCACTACTACTACTACTACTACTACTGCATACTACACAGTACTACTACTACTACTACTACTGCATACTACACAGTACTACTACTACTACTACTACTGTATACTCCACAGAACTACTACTACTACTGCATACTACACAGAACTACTGCTATATACTACTACTGCATACTACACAGAACTACTACTACTACTACTACTGCATACTACACAGTACTACTACTACTACTACTACTGCATACTACACAGTACTACTACTACTACTACTGTATACTACACAGTACTACTACTACTACTACTACTGCATACTACACAGAACTACTACTACTACTACTACTACTGTATACTACACAGTACTACTACTACTACTACTACTGCATACTACACAGAACTACTACTACTACTACTACTGTATACTACACAGAACTACTACTACTACTGTATACTACACAGAACTACTGCTATATACTACTACTAATACTGTATACTACACAGTACTACTGCTATATACTACTACTACTACTACTGTATACTACACAGTACTACTATTACTACTACTACTACTGCATACTACACAGTACTACTGCTACTACTACTACTACTGTATACTACACAGTACTACTACTACTACTACTGTATACTACACAGAACTACTGCTATATACTACTACTACTGCATACTACACAGTACTACTACAACTACTACTACTACTGTATACTACACAGTACTACTACTACTACTACTGTATACTACACAGAACTCCTGCTATATACTACACAGTACTACTGCTACTACTACTACTACTGTATACTACACAGAACTACTACTACTACTACTACTGTATACTACACAGAACTAATGCTATATACTACTACTACTGTATACTACACAGTACTACTACTACTACTACTACTACTGCATACTACACAGAACTACTGCTATATACTACTACTACTGTATACTACACAGTACTACTACTACTACTACTACTACTACTGCATACTACACAGAACTACTGCTATATACTACTACTACTGTATACTACACAGTACTACTACTACTGTATACTACACAGTACTACTGCTATATACTACTACTACTGTATACTACACAGTACTACTACTACTACTACTACTGTATACTACACAGTACTACTACTACTACTACTACTGCATACTACACAGAACTACTGCTATATACTTCTACTACTGTATACTACACAATACTACTACTACTACTACTACTGCTACTGCATACTACACAGTACTACTACTATATACTACTACTACTGTATACTACACAGTACTACTGCTATATACTACTACTACTGTATACTACACAGTACTACTACTGTATACTACACAGTACTACTACTACTACTACTACTACTACTGCATACTACACAGAACTACTGCTATATACTACTACTACTACTGCATACTACACAGTACTACTGATATATACTACTACTACTGTATACTACACAGTGCTACTGCTATAACTACTACTACTGCATACTACACAGTACTACTGCTATAACTACTACTACTGCATACTACACAGTACTACTGCTATATACTACTACTACTGTATACTACACAGTACTACTGCTATATACTACTGTATACTACACAGTATTACTACTGTATACTACACAGTACTACTACTGCATACTACACAGTATTACTACTGCATACTAAACAGTATTACTACTGTATACTACACAGTACTACTGCTATATACTACTACTATTACTGTATACTACTACTGTATACTACACAGTACCACTGCTATATACTACTACTACTGCATACTACACAGTACTACTACTGTATACTACTGCTGTGTACTACTACTTACTGTATACTACACAGGACTACTACTATATACTACTACTACTGCATACTACACAGTACTACTACTATATACTGCTACTACTGCATACTACACAGTACTACTACTATATACTACACAGTACTACTACTGCATACTACACAGTACTACTACTACTGCCGTATACTACTTCTACTGCATACTACACAATAATACTACTACTACTGTATACTACTGCTATATACTACTATCACTGCATACTACACAGTACTACTACTACTGCATACTACACAGTACTACTGTATACTACTACTGCTGTATACTACTACTACTACTGCATACTACACAGTACTACTATATACTACTACGCTGCATACGACTACTACTGTGTACTTCACAGTACTACACTGTATACTAATACTACTGTATACTTCACAGTACTACTTTATAACTCACAGTATTGCACTGTTTACTACTATATTATATACCTTTTACTACTTTACTTCATACTACTACACTGTGTACTTGTACTCTAAAGCTCTGAAAAGACAAACTGTTTCAGAGTTTCAGTGTTTGACTCGGTGCCTCATCTTTACCTGGAATATGCAATATTTTTATTGGTCAGCCAATCAGAGAGAGGCTGAGAGCCTCCTCTCTTCTGATTGGCTGAGACAGTAAAAGACAGTAAGTGGGCTTTGAGTTGAGTTTTCTGACAGTAAACTGTAAATGTTCTGCGCACATCGAATTCCTTTCAACCAGATACTGGATTGAGTGTTTGAGCTCTATGTTAAAGGATAATATGCAGGAATATATATATATATATATATATATATATATATATATATACGTATGACGGGTTCTGACTCTGCCTGTGTACTTTTACTTCTGATACTTGAGAATCTACATTGAGCCGATCGCACTTCTTCTTTCACTTAAATGAGACTCTGAACTTCTGACACAGTATTTTTAGACTGTGGTGTTTTCTGCTAAAGTGAAGCTTCCTCCTCCTCCACTGATAATCATGTGATCAGTTCATTTAAAGCTCCATGTTTCTTCTTCTGTGTTTTATTTGAAGTGTTGATCCATAAGAAGATATATTTGTGGTTTTAAGAACCAAAAACCATCTCAGTGTAGTTTCACATCTCCTCTCTCAGGCTTCTCTCTGCAGCTCTAGTAACAACAGGTCGGTGAGCCAATCAGAAGAGAGGAGGCTCTGAGCCTCTCTTCTGATTGGCTGACTGTTTTCTGACTGATCCAATAAAAATAAAGCAGATTTCAGGTAAAAACACTCAGAGAAACCAAATCCTGCAAGGTTTGGATGGTGGGTCCAGGTGGGCGGGGCTTGGTGACTGCTTTGTTGTGACATCACAAAGTTCCAGAAGTCCTGACGGCTGGTTTTAAGGCTCAGTTTGTGAATACAGGCTGTGTGCATTTCTCTGTGGACTGAGGCTTTGATACTTTCACAGTATTAATATAGAAGCTAGAGCTGATCTATAATCTATAATCACACTACACATGGACACAGACCTTTACACTGGAGGAGCTTTAATTAAACAGAAGTGGTCCAGGTGTCGTCGTGTGAGCAACAAGATTTATTGGCAGATTAATCAATGATGAAAATGGAGACCACAGGTCGTCTGTGCAGCCGGTTACTATGACATCATAGTAAGGTTTTGTTGCTAGGCGACATCTAGTGGTCGTAGTGATGATGACAGGAGCGAAGGGAAACGTGTCAGTGACGTAGTTTAAAGAGAGACAGAGTCCACGTCACAGGAGAGCGGTGTTCGATTCCCATGTAAAAGTAGCAGTTTATGTTGTAACCATGGCAACGACGGTCGTCTGATGTCGAGACAGTAGTTATTGAAGGGGGAAACTTTTCCTCAGTTTCAGATCCAGACACACTGAACACAGGTTTTATTTACTGCAGCATAACTTTATTTAAATCTTTAAATATCTAAAGAAAAACAACAAGTTCTGAACCAAATCTTTAAAACACAAACTCAGTTGTAATAAAAAATAAAATCATCTTGCATATAAAAAGACTGTTTTAAAGTTTAATTTATTAGACTTTTCTGGTGTATTTGTGTATTTCTTCTGACCCTGAACTGACCTGGAGTCAGATTTTGAATGATAATCACTCATGTTACAGGCGCCTGTGTCGTTTTTCTCTCGGCTGCTTTACACTTTGTTAAAATGACAAATGGAGACGTCAGACGGACTAATATTAAACATGAACCCAAATCAAGCTGTAAACCTGCAGTACTGGAATCAGCTGACACACGTGTTTTCACAGGGTCCTCACATTGTGGTATCGTGGTGTTTGACTTTAGTAACAGGTCTGAATGTTTCTTCCTGCCGACGCTGCGACGCAGAGCGGAAGCGTTTCTCTGTGACGAGGAAGACGATGATGAAGAGACAAACTCTGAACGCGCTGGATGTTGTTTTTTAACACGGACTCGTTTTCTCTGCGCTGCTGATGTGTGAGTGTCTCACCTGCTCTCAGCTCAGTCTGCTTTACTTCCTCTGTTTTAAATTTAGCCCAAACTTTCAGAGACTTCATCACTTCCTCTTTTCACTGACTGCTGCTCCCAGTTCAGTCTGCATAGCGACACACCTCCGTCTTTGAGTCAGTTTGTGTTTTAACGGCTGTCACATGCTGCGTTGAAGGTTGTGTGTTTGTATTTTTACCAGTGCGCACACGGGACTGTTGGTGGTTAAAGTGAATTAGATAAGAGAGCGCTGGGTTTCACTCAAACGTGTGAAGGTGCAGCTTTTTCACCGAACTCACTCTCAGATGGAAACGATACGATATTTATAGTTTTAGATTTAAACACAGTCTGTAACTTCTGCCTCGAACAGAAGGCGGCGTTGGCTGATGTTGTGAAGCAGCGTGGGATCATGGGAGTTGTTGCCGTCAGCTTCTCCTGGTTTGGATTCCTTCAGTGTCGGTGGTTCAGGAGGTTTTAACTGGAGCTGCATGAAGCGGTTTCACTTTAAAAATCAGTGATTAACCGACACAGGACGTCTCAGAGCGGCTGGAAGGCTTCTGATTGGCTGACTGTTTTCTGAGTGATCCAATAAAAATAAAGCAGATTTCAGTTAAAAACACTCAGAGAAACCAAATCCTGCAAGGTTTGGATGGTGGGTCCAGGTGGGCGGGGCTTGGTGACTGCTTTGTTGTGACATCACAAAGTTCCAGAAGTCCTGACGGCTGGTTTTAAGGCTCAGTTTCTGAAATCATTAATCAATAATCATTATAATCAATCACACCTTTAGACTGGATGGAGTTTTAATACTGTTCAAACTGTGTGTTGACAGGATGGGGAACCTGATCAAAGTGTTAACGAGAGACATCGACAACAATGGTGGAAACTTCTTCTTGGATTTTGAGAGTAAGAACACACACACACACACACACACACACACACACACACACATGCACGTGCACACACACACTAGCACATGCACGTGCACACACACACAAACACGCACGTGCACACACACACGCACATGCACGCGCACACACACATGCACACACACACACACACACGCACAGTGAAGGTAAATTACTCCCTATCACCTCCACTTTGACTGCAGGTCACGGTGTCAGGTGAATGAACACTGTTGAGCTACATCATGGCGTCATCTTTGAACCGTATCAAACGTGTTTTACAAATAAAGTTTGATTGATCGACGAGTGAAATCAAACATGTTTATCTTCCATTTAAAAGGACGATCTTGTTCCTTTTATTGCTGCACTTTCTGGGATTATTCCTCTGTGCACAACCTAAACACACCCAACAGAAATTACACGTACATGTTAATACACCCTCCGTTACCCAGCATGCACGGCTCCTGCACCGCAGAGCGAGCAGGCAGCAGCGGTGCAGACTCACTGTGTTGAATTTGGCAGATGTACAAACAGAGGTGGAGCAGAGTGTGTGTGTGTGTGTGTGTGTGTGTGTGTGTTTGACCTTTGACCTCGTGCTTCTCTCTTCAGACGCTCAGCCCTCACAGTCAGAGACAGGTGTGTGGGAGAAGGTGAACCAGGTGCTGACGGAGGCCCAGATCATCCTGGACGACCTGCAGGCGTACAGAGGAGCAGGAGAGGAGATACGACAGGTAACACAGATCAGATCCAGTCCTGGTCCTGGTCCTGGTCCTGGTCCTGGTCCTGGTCCTGGATTCAACACTGACACTTTACCTCACTCACAAAACATCTCCCAGAAGCCAAAGTGTTAAATGAACACGAGCGGCTGAATCATCCACAGACGTCTCCTCTCACTTCCTGATTGAGTAATGTGGGTCAGGCCTTAAGCCCCGCCCACCACCTGCTGGCTCCAGGTGGACAGGTGAAAGGGCAGAGAGCATCAAGATGGTGAGAGGAGGAAACATCAGAGAGACTCAGTCAGACCCAGACTCAGAGGACGAGTCTGAGACCAGAACCAGAGACTAGCAGACGGATCAGAACCGTTAGCTAGTTAGCATCTTTTATTTATTTATGTTGTTTGTTAGCTTGTAACTAGCAGTGGCTGACACAGTGTTAGCAGTTGTGCTAATGCTAATTCTCTCTCTCTGTAATGACGAGGTTTCAGGTGTATTTAAGTTTTATTCTTTCAAATAACGAGCTGAAAAGCAATAAAGTGTCTGTGGTTTAAAACTAGATGAAAGTTGATGTCGAGCTTCAGTCAGACAAACACGCTGACACATGATCATAGAGGATATGATGTCATCGACAGGCGACCAATGAGACGTTTCCATGGTTAAAATCACAGATTTCTCTGGTTTGAGAAACTGTAAGAACTAGAACACAGGTCCAGATGTGGAAAAGTTACAGATCAGAACTGTGCAGGGATTTATAAGATCCCTGTCAGGTTCACAGGCTGAGGTCGGTCTCCAGTTCATATCCGACTCCCACTCTGAGTGTGAGGACGGTCTCAGAGAAACATCTGGAAGAAAAGTAAAGAACCAGATTTCCACCATGAATGTGATGTGACTGTGAAGTGACAGAAGTGTCCACTAGAGGGCGAGCGCACCACACGCTCCGACCTCCAGTCGGTCCGACAGCACCACCCTGTCTTCAGGCTCCGCCCTCTGCTACAACAACATGATTCAAACACAAGAATCTGCAGAAACACACTTTTTATTATTGGTGGAAAAACGTGACGAACAGGAAGTGACAGAGAAAAACAGTGTGAGGAGGAAACAGACTGTGACACAGTGAATATGAAACCAGATCTAGGGCTGAAGATTGAATTATGTTGGGTGTGTCCTGTGTGTGTGTGTGTGTGTGTGTGTGTGTGTGTGTGTGTGTGTGTGTGTGTGTGTGTGTGTGTGTGTGTGTGTGTGTGTGTGTGTGTGTGTGTGTGTGTGTGTTCAGGCCATCCAGAGTCCTGGTGTGGAGGGCGTTCAGGAGAAGGCCTGGTCAGCTGTGGTCCCTCTGGTCATTAAACTCAAAACCTTCTATGAGTTTTCCCAGAAGCTCGGTAAGAACCTGAACGCAGCACGCCGCTTCTTTTCACACACGTTTACACTTTAGACAAAAAGTCCGTGTCACAGGAAATGATGAATTCACAGCTGTGAGTCTGGATCTCTCCTCCTCTAGCGCCACCATCAGGACAAACTTTATATTTTAGCTTTTTATATTACGTTTTAATTCTATTAATTTATATTTACATAAGAAATAAAGATAAATATATCAGCTGCAGACAGAGCAGCTCTGACTGGACGTGGATTATATAAACGGCTCCCGTCTCTGCACAACGTCACATGAAACAACAACTCGCTCACTTCAGGGCGAGTTTCACCTCCGAGATCAAACTACGACGGAACAGACGTGAACATGAAGCGGGACGAGGAGAGACTTTCACTGCTGCGTTGATGAACCACACATTCTTATTTCATTATCACAACTTATTCCTCTGATTGAAAGAACCTCTGATCACAGATCAGCAAACATTTCATGTTTTTAAAGACTTTATTTTCAAATCATTCAAAAACATTATATTTTAGTTTTTTTACATCGTTTCACCAAAATTGTTCTGTTTTGAAAATGGTTGGTCGGCCCACTTGCAACGCCCCGGCCCCGGCCCACAGCTGGGGAACCACTGCTTTATACATTATGTAGAACCAGATCGTGACATTTTAAAGCATATGAATGAATGAATGAATGAATGAATGAATGAATTGTGGGTCGGTTGCTTCATAATAATCTCACCGGTCTCTCAGAGTCCAGTCTGCAGTGTCTCCTGGACGTCCTCACCAGCTCCGGCTCCACTCCCACTCAACATCTGGAGCAGAAACAGGCTCTGGCTCGTCAGTTCGCCCACATCCTGCACTTCACGCTGCGTTTCGACGAGCTCAAGGTCCGCCTCTTCACCTCCTCCTCTTCACCTCCTCCTCTTCACCTCCGCCTCTTCACCTCCTCCTCTTCACCTCCGCCTCTTCACCTCCTCCTCTTCACCTCCGCCTCTTCACCTCCGCCTCTTCACCTCCGCCTCTTCACCTCCTCCTCTTCACCTCCGCCTCTTCACCTCCTCCTCTTCACCTCCTCCTCTTCACCTCCTCCTCTTCACCTCCGCCTCTTCACCTCCGCCTCTTCACCTCCTCCTCTTCACCTCTTCACCTCAGCCTCTTCACCTCCGCCTCTTCACCTCCTCCTCTTCACCTCCTCCTCTTCACCTCTTCACCTCCTCCTCTTCACCTCCTCCTCTTCACCTCCTCCTCTTCACCTCCGCCTCTTCACCTCCTCCTCTTCACCTCCTCCTCTTCACCTCCTCCTCTTCACCTCCTCCTCTTCACCTCCGCCTCTTCACCTCCGCCTCTTCACCTCCTCTTCTTCACCTCCGCCTCTTCACCTTCGCCTCTTCACCTCCTCCTCTTCACCTCCTCCTCTTCACCTCCGCCTCTTCACCTCCGCCTCTTCACCTCCTCCTCTTCACCTCCGCCTCTTCACCTCCGCCTCTTCACCTCCTCCTCTTCACCTCCGCCTCTTCACCTCCGCCTCTTCACCTCCGCCTCTTCACCTCCTCCTCTTCACCTCTTCACCTCCGCCTCTTCACCTCCTCCTCTTCACCTCCTCCTCTTCACCTCTTCACCTCCGCCTCCTCACCTCC
This sequence comes from Seriola aureovittata, assembly GCF_021018895.1. NCBI lineage: Eukaryota > Metazoa > Chordata > Actinopteri > Carangiformes > Carangidae > Seriola > Seriola aureovittata. The sequence goes on along the minus strand of NC_079375.1, from coordinate 26,211,257 downwards.
TCCTCTTCACCTCCGCCTCTTCACCTCCTCCTCTTCACCTCTTCACCTCCGCCTCTTCACCTCCGCCTTTTCACCTCCTCCTCTTCACCTCCGCCTCTTCACCTTCGCCTCTTCACCTCCGCCTCTTCACCTCCTCCTCTTCACCTCCGCCTCTTCACCTTCGCCTCTTCACCTCCGCCTCTTCACCTCTGCCTCTTCACCCTCGACTCTTCATCTCCTCTTCTTCACCTCCGCCTCTTCACCTCCTCCTCTTCACCTCCGCCTCTTCACCTCCTCCTCTTCACCTCCGCCTCTTCACCTCCGCCTCTTCACCTTCGCCTCTTCACCTCCGCCTCTTCACCTTCGCCTCTTCACCTCCGCCTCTTCACCTCCGCCTCTTCACCTCCTCTTCTTCACCTCCGCCTCTTCACCTCTTCACTCTGCCTCTTCACCTCCGACTCTTCACCTCCTCTTCTTCACCTCCTCCTCTTCACCTCCTCCTCCACCTCCCCTTCTTTATACAAGCTCAGCACCCACTGCTCCTCCTCCTCCTCCTCCTCCTCCTCCTCCTCACGTGTCCGCTCTCTGATCTGTCGTCTTTGTTTCAGATGACCAACCCCGCCATCCAGAACGACTTCAGCTACTACCGCCGCACCATCAGCCGCATGCGGATCAACAACCTGTCTGTAAGATTCAGCAGTAGAACATAGAATAAGAGAAAAGTGATGCAGCCAACGTGCATCATGCTCCTGTGTATGAGGTGTAAAGCAGATGATTGTTACTCTAGGGGTACTTCCTGTTTTCAGTAGGTGGCGTTATGAGTATGACGTCATATTAACATGCAGATGTCTTCAGTCTGGGCCTGTCATCAAACATGTGAAGTGTGCGGCAGATTGGACAGTATATATATTATAGTTATAACAACTTCCTGTTTCATGGCGAAACATTGAAATTCGCCGGCACGAAGGTTAAAGATGAAACGGACCAAATATGATGCTGATCTGATGAATTGTTTTGAAGGAGTTCGTTAAAGTACGACGCCCATAAATCACAAAGTCTGGAAATTGCAGAGGAAATTCAAAATGGCTGACTTCCTGTTGCGTTTAGGGTCTGGCTGCAATAGTCTTGGCCTGTTTCATGTGCCTACAGAATTTTGTAAATGCAGCTGAAACTTCATGTTAATTATGTATTTTTTTTATTACTATATTCAACATTTGACTCTTTAACTCCCGACTGGGTTTCCACGGCAACCTGTTTTTTTTTCAGGCCGACGCAGGGAATGAGGTCAACAACGAGCTGGCCAATCGGATGTCTCTGTTTTACGCGAGCGCCACGCCGATGCTGAAGACGTTAAGTGACGCCACGTCGAAGTTCGTCTCAGATGTGAGTCCACGTTCATTTCACTCACTGGTTCCTTTTGTCTTTTATGCAGCACGTGTTTCATTTATTAATAGTTCATCCGTTTATTGTGGCAATAAACACAGATCATAAACCGTCTGGATCCGTTAGAGCATCGTTAGTATTAATAGAAAACATTGATGGGAGGTGTAATGAACATCCTGGCCTGTAGGTGTCAGCAGTTCCTCGTCACATTCAGACACTGTTTCTGTGAAGCTGAAGTCACGAACGTTTCCTGCAGATCAGCAGCTCTCAACCTTTTCCTCTTGAAGATCTCAAAGCTGTTGGCGGCTCACTTTGTTTCTTAATGATAACGACTGAACATTCGACACGTGCGCTTCCACCTCATTAACGTGCATTAGACTCTCACTTGTTGTTTTTGATTGAAACTTTTCCGTCCTGCTGCAGAATCCAGATGTTCCCATTGAAAACACCACAGACTGTCTGAGCACGATGGCCAGTGTGTGTAAAGTGATGCTGGAAACACCGTGAGTCCTGACAAGTTCCTGAACGCATCATCATCATCATCATCTTCATCACAGCCTGCACATCCTGACTGTGTGTGTGTGTGTGTGTGTGTGTGTGTGTGTGTGTGTGTGTAGGGAGTATCGCAGTCGTTTCACCAGTGAGGAGACGGTGCTGTTCTGCCTCCGTGTGATGGTCGGCGTCATCATCCTGTACGACCACGTTCACCCGGCCGGAGCCTTCGTTAAGACCTCCAATATTGACGTATGTTAACGAGGCACATTCACACACACTCACACACACTGGTTATTTACAAAGACAGATGTGTGAACGTCGGGGCGCCGCGGCGGCTCGCCTGGTAGAGCTCGTATCACATGGGTCTGAATCCGACCCACGGCCCTTTGCTGCCTGTCTTCCCCTCTGTCTCTCTCCCTGTCTGTCTCACACTCTCAAACATGAAGGCAAGACCCCAAAATATATAAAAGAGAATGAGACAGACGGACAACCAGAAAACAAACTGTCGTCGGCGTGCAGAAATAAAATGTCAGTCTACTTATCATACCCACAGAAGTAATCAGATTACTGTGGCAGCACCTCATCAGAAGGAATCAGGTCTCTGTCAGTCCTGATTGTGGTCTGGATTCTGGATCGAGTCTGGTGAGTTGAATGACGTCTGTGTCTGTGTTTGGTTCTCGGCAGATGAAAGGCTGCATCAGGGTGCTGAAGGAGCAGCCGCCCAGCAGCGTGGAGGGATTACTCAACGCTCTCAGGTGAGTAGACCTCCACCAACACATCACAGACACTCATGAAGAAGAACTCTAAGTCATTAACCCCCCCCCCCCCGCAGGTACACGACCAAACATCTGAACGATGAGACTACCTCCAAGCAAATCAAAAACATGCTGCAGCCAAATTAACTCGACACTCGTTTTGTTGTGTCTCGGTCCAGATTTCAAAAGAACTACTGAACAATCCTTTAGCTAATGTTTCTGTGTTTAACCTCATTTGTTGTTTTTGTTTTTTTTATTCTCATTTGAAAAAAAAAGATTTTGTTGTAAAAAAAAAAAAGAAAGAAAAAAAAAAAGCTGGTTGATCCAAGAAAAGACGGTGTAAAAATCAGGTTTCATGTTCGAGCTCCATTCACATCAAGTCAGATTTACAACACGATCTTCAGAGGGAAATCATGTTTATTACCAGGAGAACAGCTGACTTCCTTTTTTCTTCTGCTTCCTGAAACAGCTGTTTAACCCTTTAACCCCCGAGTTTCCCTCTGAAACCTCCACCTCCAAAACCCTGAGGGTTTTCTGAAGAACGTGACGTGAAGATTACGAGACATTAAACCTCTGGCTTTTATCGTAAATCATTGACTTTGCCTTGGAAAGTGAATATTGCTGAAAAAACATCTGTCAACATTCTCAGATCAGTTTTATTGACTTTTTTTGACCATGAGGGTGAAGACAGTGACTTACAATGACAGACAGAAGTTTAAGGTCTCACATGGGTTTTATTTCAGGTCTCTTTCTGCTTCAGAGGCTGAGAAATGAAAGTTTTAGTGACAGCGTTGTATCAGGTGAATCTTTACCTCTAGCTAGCGATGATACTGGCTCCTCCCCCTCCTCCTCCTCTGACATGCTAGCTGGTTAGCAGCTTAGCAGGTTGAAATGTGGTGACTGAATCTTATAAATCGTTGTTGTTGTTGTTGTTTTGATGGAGCTAACAGCTGTATTCTGCTTCAGTGTCGCTCCCCTCGCTCAGGTCGTCAGCCATTGTTGGAACCGCGACTTTAAAAACTTTTTTTTGCGGCTAAAACACAAATGAAATACATTTCCCATAATGCATTTTAACCGCCCTGACACGGATTTTTTCACAACGCATTTCATCATTCACGTCTCAAAATTGACGTAATCAGATACTACACATGTTCGTCTCATCTGGTCTTAAGAGGTTAACCTGTCTGTAACCATGAATCTGGCTGATATCTCTGGATAATAATAATGATAATAATGATAATAATAATAATGACTTTATTTATATAGCACCTTTAAAAACAGAGTTTACAAAGTGCTTTGACAATCGAAGCTAAAGCAATAACAGGCAAGAGGCTCAGGAGGCAAAATAACATAAAAACTAAAGCAGTTAAAGATGGAAGACAAACAATATACTTCAGTATAAATGAGGACAATTAGAGAGGAGATACAGTATATAAGCAATAAAAGGACGATAAAAAGACAACATCACATACAAGTCTATAAAAATGGGTTTTAAGAAGTGACTGACTCTGCCTCATCTCGGGCAAAAAAGCATTTTCTCCTGATAATATCTCGTTATCTCTGGATAACGAGGTTTGTTATATTGAGATTACAGGTTAAAGAAATTATTGCCTTTCTTGGCTTCCATAGTTGAACTCCCAATAAATGATTTTATTCTCTTACTAGGCACAAGACTTAATAAGAGAATAAAATGTGTGCGGTTTAGTGTACTGTAGTGAATGATGTGTGTCTCTCTTCTGAACGAACTGAAACGTGGTCAGCAGGAAAGAAAGTATTTGTATTTTTTTATAGTTTTAGGGCTCGAACATGTAAAAGCAGTGATAGCACTGTAATAAAGAGGCTAATAGGAGGAGTTGGGGATTAGCTAACAGAAGGAGAAGCACTGTGACGGTACTGAAACGAGGGAAACCTCAGACTGATGTGGACTTCAGTTTTCTCTATGTCTGAACTGATGTGATCAGTGGGACCGCTGACTGGAAACTTCTACAAGCTTTTTGTTTTGCCTCGTGTGTTGATGCTGCAGTACCAGGGATTCTGATGCTGCAGTGCCAGGGATTCTGATGCTGCAGTGCCAGGGATTCAGAAGCTGCAGCGCCAGGGATTCTGATGCTGCAGCGCCAGGGATTCTGATGCTGCAGCGCCAGGGTTTCTGATGCTGCAGCGCCAAGGATTCTGATGCTGCAGTGCCAGGGATTCTGATGCTGCAGCGCCAGGGATTCTGATGCTGCAGCGCCAGGGATTCTGATGCTGCAGCGCCAGGGATTGTGTGGCATTAAGTGTTTTTAATGATGTTTGTGTTGGCCAAATAAAGTTTTTACATTTTTAAGAAAAATCTGCGTCTGGTTGATGATAAAGTTCTGGTTCTGAGACGTTTTCTAGCTTCATGTGACTGAGCAATGAATATGAAAAAAAGTTTTATAATGATGATGAATAATTATTACTTAATATTTACATATATTTATAATTACATAGTTTTTTAGTCAACAGGTCTCTCTCTCTTTCTCTCTCTCTGATGAACCAGACTGGGACGCATTTGTTGCTTTTACAAAAGCATTGAACAACAAATGCGTCCCAGTCTGGTTCATCACTTTTTAGAGTCCCCTGGAAACACTTCTGTTGTCGTCTGTGCTACTTGCTGCACATTTGTATATTTGGTTGCGTTGTGAGTATTTGCAGCTCATGAAGAAGGAGATGTTTTAGTTTGAATTAGTTTGAGCTCTCAGGGCCACCGTAGAATAACGAATATTAACAGAGGGAAAACTGCAGCGTCCCTGCTGCAGCTCGTCAGACTTCAGAGCAGAAGTGACATGGATGAAACAAACAAGAGAAAATAGTTTTTTTTCTTCTTGTTTGTTTCATCTAAACAAGAAAAGAAAACCCATTTTGTCGGTTTGGCTAAAAAGTCCTGGATGGCTAAAAGCTTTTCACGGCTAAACAGAGTCTGTCTCAGGATCTTCCCTTTCTGTGCTACTCATCAGTTCAGTGTATATTTGGCCTCAGATCTCCTCGGCCCTGGTTCCACCTCAAATGCAGAACTTGTGATTAATCACCGTGTCTGTTCTACTCTCCCAGCTCCGATCTGTTTTCTGATTGTGGAACAGTTGATGTCACTGTCGGGTCTCTGTTGGTATTTTTAAATCTTTCTGAAGACTCATCTTTTTACTTCTGCTTCTCAGTCTGCACACATGTTCATTGACGACATGATTGTTTTTATTCTGTCTGACTGTGTTTCTGCTGACTTTGACTTTCGCAGTGTTTTTTGTGTATTTATTTACTTCATCTTATTTATCTGAACCTGTTTGTTCAGCACTTCTCATGGCTCCTTCTCGCTCTGATCATATCTGAAGTTACAGTAAGATTTGAACTGTACTGTGTTATACAGGGAGGTGTTTCTGTCAGTAATACCCTCACATGTCTGAAACAGCTTCACGAAGGAGGATTAATTAAGACTGTTAATTAGACTGACTCAGTTGTAGCTAGGTGTTCCTAATAAACTGCCAACTGGGTGTATATATAATTGAAATTAGTCTGGGTGTGATGAAGAAACAATGCAGCAGACTGCACCAAGTTAATTACAGTAAAACAGCCTAAACAAATCATATTATTGCTGCAAGGCCTTTTAGTGGATTCATCCATGCCTAGAAATGGAAATTATGCTAACTCTGCCCTAAACCTGAACCTGAAGCTAAACCTGAAGCTGAAGCTAAACCTGAAGCTAAACCTGAACCTGAAGCTAAACCTGAAGCTGAAGCTAAACCTAAACCTGAAGCTAAATCTGAACCTGAAGCTAAACCTGAACCTGAAGCTAAACCTGAAGCTAAACCTAAACCTGAAGCTAAATCTGAACCTGAAGCTAAACCTGAACCTGAAGCTAAACCTGAACCTGAAGCTAAACCTGAAGCTGAAGCTAAACCTGAACCTGAAGCTAAACCTGAACCTGAAGCTAAACCTGAAGCTAAACCTGAACCTGAAGCTAAACCTGAAGCTAAATCTGAAGCTAAACCTAAACCTGAAGCTAAACCTAAACCTGAAGCTAAACCTGAACCTGAAGCTAAACCTGAAGCTAAACCTAAACCTGAAGCTAAATCTGAACCTGAAGCTAAACCTGAAGCTAAACCTAAACCTGAAGCTAAACCTGAACCTGAAGCTAAACCTGAACCTGAAGCTAAACCTGAAGCTAAACCTAAACCTGAAGCTAAACCTGAACCTGAAGCTAAACCTGAACCTGAAGCTAAACCTGAACCTGAAGCTAAACCTGAACCTGAAGCTAAACCAAACCTAAACCTAAATCTAATAAACCCTAAAGGGCTAGTCAAGTTTATTTGTATAGAACCTATAAAACAAGCTAAAACTGAATAAAGCAGATGAAACAGGAGAATAAGAATTACAGTGTCAAATCCCAAATGTAACTTAAAACAAACAGAAATGTCTTAAACCGTGAATTTAAAACAGATGGGAACTGAGCGACGGAGCAGAGCTGCAGTTTATGTTCTGTAACGCAGCAGCACGTCAGACATAAACCTGCAGCGCTTCATAAAACAACAGCAGCTTGTTGAAACCTCGTCTGAACGGCGAGGACACACACCAAACGTCCTGTAGTGGGTCCTCACAAAGATAGAAACACACTCACACATGTGGAATGTGCTGCTTCCCGTCAGCTGTTTTTCCCACAAATGACTAGTTTCCAAAGAATGTGAAGAGAGAGGGAGAGAGAGTGTGTGTGTGTGTGTGTGTGTGTGTGTGTGTGTGTGTGTGTGTGTGTGTGTTATTTGATAACCTTATTTCCAGCTCAGTCTCACATCAGTCAGATAACATTCTTCCTCACTGGTTTCATTGCGGAGATCGTGGATCATGACGACAGCAGAGAACCAACAAAACCACAACACCAGAGGATCTGAGGATCTGAGGATCTGAGGATCTGAGGATCTGAGGATCTGAGGATCTGAGGATCTGAGGACCAGAGGATCTGAGGATCTGAGGATCTGAGGATCTGAGGATCTGAGGACGCGGCTCAGCTCTGGTTTGGTGTGTCATGTGCCAACACACACACACAGCACTACAAACTCCTGCAGGTTACTGTTCTTTATGGCTCCAGTATGTATTTGAATGTATTTCACATTTTAAAGGGAAATATAATTGTGACCAGATTAGATTTAGTATCAATATCACGAGGAAAATGTTGTTTAATTTTCTTATTCAGAAGTTCACAAGTTGCCAAATGTTGATCCTGACTTCCTTCAGAATAAGTTGCACAACAATATCTGCTTGCAGTGGCTACAGCAGACAAACACACAGAACAATCTAAAGATAAGATGAAGATGAAAATACCTCTGAATCTTCTGTCTGAAGAGATGAGTCACAGTCAACTTCTAATTTCAACCAGCGACATCTTATATCTTTAAAGTTTTTCCGCCCTGTGGTCGTCCTTTCCTCTGGGCTGACTCATCACGGACAGTAAATACCTCTGGACATGACATGAAGCTGGTCCTGTCTCTGCAGGTGACTCAGATCCTGTTGGGCTCAGTCACCACAACAGTTCATCAGCAGAGATTCAAAGCATTTTAAAGCTCTGCTGATGTTTTATATTTGAATTCTCCTCAGTAAATCTCATGTTCAGAGCCGAACGTCAGTGAATCATGCTGCTGCTCTGGGCGACATGTTCCTTCATCATCGTGCTTTATTTTGACTCGGCACACACACACCGTCCTGCAGCCGCAAACACTCACCACAGCACCAACGGTGGATCAATCCTCCGCTGAAAATAGTCCCCTACAAATGCTTTACATCAAGGGCATAGTTTATTTACATATAATATCTCGATTTACATTTAAATAAAAACTACACACAGTAAAATCTAACATCAAACATTAAAAGAATATATGAGTACATTAAATATGTAAAATACCCACAGTAAAATGTGTATATGTTCATTTATTAAAATATCAATGTGATGAATCTTTACATCTGTATGTGTTCTATGTAAAAATCATGTGTTAACTTGTGTTAATATTTATTTATCTATATATTTAATTCATTTATGCAAGTTTATTAAACCAACATACATGTAATGAACCTGCTGGGACGTCATAATAGGGCTTTGAACAAGTGTGTCCCAGCCTGGTCCATCACTTTTTAGTGTCCCCTGGAAACACTTCCTGTTGTGTTGTGAGTATTTGCACCTCATGTTTTGTCAAAGTGATGAAGATGCAGTTGCAGTGTGTTGAGCTCTCAGGGCCACCGTAGGAGACAGCGCCTGCTGAGTAAAGGAATGAAGTTTGACAATGTTTTGTTCTAAACTGGTAAGTAAACAGCTGCTAATGCTAACGTTAGCTATGTAGCAGTAGCAAAAACCTACATATAGCTCCTTTAAGACGACTTTAAAATGAGTGCCATGTGCTGGATGGACGGATGACGGATGTTCATGACGTTCAGAAAACAAAAGGAAACAAACCAACAGACAAACAAACTAAAAACTAAACACACAGACTGTTGAACTTCTGTCCTGTAAAAACCTCATCACCTGTCTTCATCACTCAACACACACACACCTGTTGTGCCTGCTGTGGTTCCTGACAGCTGATTGACAGGTCCTGGTGGGAGTGGGTGGGACTTTCTGGTAAATGTTTGTTTTCTACTCCTGAAACTTTATTTATTTAGGTAAATCAGCAGGAACCAGTCGGAGCGCTCTGAGCTGCTGCTGTGGGGATTTGTACCGACAACCAAGTCAATCACGCAAACTCTAAGAAAAGAGAAATCATCAGTCTGACCTTTGTTCTGTGATGAAGACTGCGGCCTGTAGGGGGCAGCAGCCGAGACTTCAGTCTGATGATCCTGTGCAGAGGAAGAGGAGGTGGACATGTTTATCTTATCATGACTGTTGAATACAATCTTATCTTTATAAGAAGTGTGTGAAGATTAGATGTCCAAGCTGCTATAAACTGCGTGGGAAATGTGTGTGTGTGTGTTTGTGTGTGTGTGTGTGTGTGTGTGTGTGTGTGTGTGTGTGTGTGTGTGTGTTCCTGTTGAATTCCAGGAATTCAAAGGAACCTGTGTTTTCTGTGTTTCAGGTGTGTCTCACCTGAGATCAAAGAGAGAGGAAGCTGAGGGTGGGGGGGAGTTCTCTTTTTCTTTTTTTTTGAACAAACATCTGCTGCAACAGCTCGGCCACGCCCCCTGTTAATGACAACACCTCTGGGTAAGTGAGATAACTTTATTTCCAAGCACCTTTTGAAACCAGAGTTACAAGGTGCTAAATACCTTACAAGGTGAGTTTTTAACAGCTTCTTAAAACTGTCGACTGACTCAGGGTTCTTTGTAACTGTAGGGGAGGACGGGTCCAGAGGGTGGGGGCCACAACTGCAGATGTCACCTTTGGTTTTAATCCAGTAATTCAGAAATATAATGTGGGGCCAGTCTATACACTGAAGCTAATTAAAAGGATTTAAAAATCAATTTCTTTTTCCTCAAGCTGATGGCTGATGCTGCTCTCTCTCCCCTTCCTCCACCTGTCGTGGCTCGTCCTCTTCACCTGCCACCACCACGTCCTCCTTGTCTCTCTGACTGGGCAGACTGGGGGTGAAATCATCGTCACTCTGACAATAACCAAAGAAAACACTTGACCAGTCGCGTAATCAGGTTGCAAGGTAAACTTGTGTGGAAAACATGATTCTCCAAACATGTCAACATCTGCCCCGTGCTGAGGTTGGATGTATCCAAGCCAACGTTAGCTCAACATGAGGGTTGAAACTCGGTCGTGCTCGAATCCTGGAACATGTGCACCCTGAATGACAGGCACACAGAGAGGACCGCTAAAAACTCGGTTTTGACGGCCAACCAGAATTTGTCCCATTGTGGCACAGGGGAAGGAGGGGGGGGGGGGGGGGGGGCTCAAAGAATGAATTTCCTTGTTCCATATGATAGGCATGCACGTGGATATATATACATTGACATTGGCTGCTGGATCGTACATCAACGTTGCTGCCATACTGGACCGGGGAAAGACTTCCCTGTAAAGAAACACAATGGATAAAAAGCACCATCATGTTTTTATTTTCTCAACCAATTTCAATGAGTTGTTTTTATATTTGAGGGTTTATGATTTATGAGTTTTGTCTCCAGTTAGTTTGGATTGTGATAGTTTAGGCTGTAATCATTATATATAAATACTGATATTGTGAACAACTCACTTTTTTTCTCAAATGTGTAAAAGCAGATAAAAATTTCTACTGATATTTTTTTTACCAGTTTTAAAATCACCATTACTTGAAAAACAAGATTAAAAATCCTATTGCTTTACACTGTATGTATTAGATGATATAACGATGCCATAAGCATAAAATAATAGTGAAGAAAAACAAAAACATAACATAAAATAACAAACTGAATAATCACCTGTGACATAGTCTGCACATGAAATTTAGTTCTTAAGTATCTTAACTTAATATTTTGCATATTCCATCATGAAATGTAGAATTCAAAGTGACAACAGTAAAAACTGTGATCAGCGTACGATGTGTTGAGATATTTTTACTGTACTGACTCCAAACAGGTCAGATATTATTAACCTGTCAGACATGATTTCCTTCACCTGTGGCAGTTAAAAATAAACCTTTTTTATCATCAGACACACAGATAATAAAAGACTCACACAGGTGGATCAGCTCTCTCCACCTACTTCCTGTCATCTGCTCCAACTTTTACTCTTTTTACACAGCAGTGCACAGCTGTCAGTGTTAACACATTCAGTTCACAGTAGATGACCTCATTCACTTTATCTCACTATTTATTGAATCTTCACATATGAAATATACATTTTTATTTTATATGTACATATATGTAAAATTATACATATTCATAAATGTTCTATACTGATACCTTCATATCCAGAGGATGGATATATGTGATGAAAATATATAAACCTTATAGGTGACATATATGGCTCTTTATATAGGGACATATGTCATATATTACATTTCTGTATGAGGATTCTCCAATTTTAAATATTCTGTTTATGATATTTTTCCTTTTTATATTTCTTCTTACGTCTTTTCTTTAAAAACAAGTATATAAAGAATATTGTAAGAAATTTATCCAATGTAATTTATTTTCTGCAGTTTTGGAATTGGATATTCTAAACTCAAGGTCCACTTGCACTTTCCGAAGCTTTCAGTCACGTGTCATTGTCTTCCTCAGCCAGTGGTTTCTGGGAACCAGCCTTAGAACAAAGTAGAGTATGTGGCCAAAAGTATGTGGACAGATGATCCAAGGAGAACGTTGAACAGTGTAACATGTGATTGTGACTCCATGTTTTTCTCCCATTCAGACACCAGTGCATCAGAGGGGTCGCTGGTGATCACGTCGGGTTCAGTTCCAGTTCATCCCAGAAGTGTCAGGACGCTGCAGACCAGTCCTGTTTTTTCATGGTTGTCCACATACTTTTGGCCATATACTGTACTTTTAGTGTTTGTAAGTTAAACTGAACTGAACTCTCTTGTATTTCACTGTATATATGGCTGTCTCTCACACACACACACACACACACACACACACACACACACACACACACACACACACACACACACACACACACACCTGCCCATATAAGGAGTTTCCTTCCTCCCGGTCGGCAGGAGTGAAGCAGGAAACCGCTCCTCTGTTTGACTGATATCGCCGCTTGGCATCGTGGGTAAACAGGGAACACATTTGAAGCTTTATCAGCTCAACGGGTCGAGCTGTCAGGTGTGGAGTTTTACTTTTAGTCTTTGTTGGTTAACCAGACGGCAGCTGTCTGATTAGATTACACTACAACTAATACGACTGTTTCCTTCTCATGTGAACCTGCTGAAGCAGTACAACAGCAGTACAACAGCAGTACAACAGCAGTACAGCAGCAGTACAGCAGCAGTACAACAGCAGTACAACAGCAGTACAACAGCAGTACAACAGCAGTACAACAGCAGTACAACAGCAGTACAGCAGCAGTACAGCAGCAGTACAACAGCAGTACAACAGCAGTACAACAGCAGTACAACAGCAGTACAGCAGTACAACAGCAGTACAACAGCAGTACAACAGCAGTACAGCAGCAGTACAGCAGCAGTACAACAGCAGTACAGCAGCAGTACAGCAGCAGTACAACAGCAGTACAACAGCAGTACAACAGCAGTACAACAGCAGTACAACAGCAGTACAACAGCAGTACAACAGCAGTACAACAGCAGTACAACAGCAGTACAGCAGCAGTACAGCAGCAGTACAACAGCAGTACAACAGCAGTACAACAGCAGTACAACAGCAGTACAGCAGCAGTACAACCGTGTACAAATACTCACAATTACAAGCCCTGCGTTCAACATTCTCCTCAGCTGAAACTACAAGGTGTTGACAGGTGAATGATGAAAGATTTATTTTATATGATTATGACACATCACCTCTTTGTTTTTTTATATTTGTCTTCAAAGTTTTCACAAAAGTAAAAAATAAACAAACACTCCTCATAAGAAAAAAGGAAACAGAATAATCAGATTCATGTTAGAAAAGTAACTAAATGTGGAACAGCATGATGAACTGTTCTGTGTCTCTTATTGATCGTCCGCCGCATGGTAACCACTCTTCTTCTTTGTTCTTTTTTTTTTCACTGCAGATAGTACCCCCCTGTTTGTGGCATTGTTACTATAGCAACCACGAATGAACGTATTGTACCAAACAGAAGCCGCGTCCTCCGAAGGCGTGGCCCTTCATGGCCACCGTAGAACGCGAAGGCCGAAATGAAATGAGACGATAATAATTTCCCATATTCTTAAAAGAAATTCCTCAGTGAGACGAGATGAGACAAGAAGCGTCTGCTGCTAAGACAAAGGCTTGATGACTGGTGTTGGATGGAGCTGTCAGGGTTTCCTAACTTGAGATAAGACAGGATGAAGAACGATAAGATCGGAGTTAGTCAGACACCAAACTGGGAAAAATCCTCGTCATACTCTTCCTGCCTGAACTTAAAGTTTCTCTTCTGATCCACAAGCAGCTGCTCAGCTGATGTTAACCCTGATGTGCTGCTGTTTGCAGGAAGAACAGAGAGTTTGAGGACACATCTGTTCAATATTTCTGTAATGTTAATTAATGAAATGAAACATTTATCATCATCATGCAGCAGAGGTGAGTGTCTGTGTGAAACGAGGCCTTTGAAACAGACGCTTGCAGAAACTTTCACTCTCACCTGAGCTGTTCAAAGTCAGAATGAACGGAGGCGACATCAGAAACCACCACAAATGAAGCTTCTCAGAAAAACAGCGTGATGCGTTTGAAGCTCAGGAAGCGTATTTTTAGGTTACTGTCTTCCTGATGAGTCTTCGTGAGCTGCTGTTTGATGAGCTTTGACAAAAGGTGATTTTGCCTCTCAGCTCTCCGCTGTCACGAGCGGAAAGACACGTCTGCAGTGACGGAGAAAAACTGGTGAGTTTCAAACCGAGAACCGAATTTCAAGAACACAGGCAAAAGAAAATGTGAATTACCGAGTGTTTCCATTGGCTGCTGCTGTCGAGACAAGAACCAACAGGTTGGTTCAAATGGAAATGAGCATGAAAACAGGTCAAAGCCACTGTGACTTCACAAAGCACCAGACATTCACTAATTATGACACGATTTAACTCGAATATCTACAAGGATAAAATGAAGTGATGACATCTTATATCCAAAAGGTCAAAGGTCAACTTCACTGTGACATCACAACTTTCTGCAGAAACACCTCTGGCCATTATTCAATGCTGTGACTCAGGGAGGAGAGAGTGTGACCAGTGTGATTATAGATTATAGATCAGCTCTAGCTTCTATATTAATACTGTGAAAGTATCAAAGCCTCAGTCCACAGAGAAATGCACACAGCCTGTATTCAGAAACTGAGCCTTAAAACCAGCCGTCAGGACTTCTGGAACTTTGTGATGTCACAACAAAGCAGTCGCCAAGCCCCGCCCACCTGGACCCACCATCCAAACCTTGCAGGATTTGGTTTCTTGAGAGAAACTTTTCCACCACAGTCAGGTGTAGGAACTTTCTTGGGAAAGTTTGAAAATGTGAAGAACAACAGGTGGACAGAAACCCTCCCACAGGTTCTTAGTTCCTGTCACAGCTGCCCAGCGAGCTGCTTCAGCTTTCTGAAACGGGCATGTGATGTTTAGTGCACATGCAAACACACATTTAAAAGCTTTTTTCCAAACTCCATTTTGAAACATTCGGACATTTCCAGAAGAAGATGGGGAGATGTTGTGGCGCTGTTTATTTTCCCGCTCTGTGACTGATGGGAATCGCTTTACACTTTTAACACACGTTGAGACCAAATATCAAAGTACTGGTTTAGTTCAGTCGTGGTTTTGCAGAAGTTGTTTTGCTGTGACGAGTGTGACGGAGCGTGGAGAGTGCAGGGAAGTGAAGGGGAGACCCCACTGACTCACACTTTTACTCACACATGCTGATTTCTGCGTCTTCTGACACGTTTATATTTTCCAGATTTAACAGCACGTTTTTCTTTGGCCGCAGATCTGATCGTGTCGAGGGGAAACTCCCCCTCACATCACCCCCTCTGTCACAAGCCCTGCAGCTGGAACCCGTCATCTCTGAAGTGACTCTTCTCTTGTTTTGGATCCGGCTCGTCTTTTTAAATAGTTCTGTATCTTGTCTTTTACAGATCAATATAATATTTCAGTTTTGTACCAAAGCTGCATGAAATGTGCATGAAACAGGTGTGAACACTCCAGGTGAGGTCACTGTAGCTTCACTTGGACTCACTTGGATTTTGGTGGTCAAAGGTCAAAGGTCACTTTTCAGCCATTACCCAAGACTTCACTCAAACATTATGACAAAATTCACACAAATGTTTAATATTTTCTGAGTCTGGATGAACAGACCTGGAACTAGTCTGAGTGGAGGAGGGATACGAGCCCGAGGAGCTGGCTCTGGTTTACTTGATGAACAGGATATTATTTCGGATCAGATTTAAAGGTTGGACCACAACAGCAGAAAGACTGTTCTGTCGTTAAACAGCTGTTACGTCTGTGGAAACTCTGCAGCGAGCTGCGCTGTGGTCGGCAGCTTTCTGTCGGTGGTCTCCAGACACACTGAGATTCACTTTCCACGCAGCGTGGGGGGGGAAACTCGACGCTCTGGAAAACCCGGCAGCAGATGAGGCAGGGTGGAGGGCGGGTGGTGTTTGGAGGGGGGGAACCATCTTAGTGTCCCCGGGGGAGCTCAGCAGGATGGGTGGGGGGAGTACAGGGCTGTAACTCCCAGAGAAAGATTTCTGTTTTGACAGAGTTTAATCTGACCTGTGTTCACAGCTGAGAATGTGCCAGTTTGCTGTTTGTAGGTGAGACTGAGTTGAGTTGTTTTTTAACCACCAGCAGGAAACCCGCCGCCGCCGCCGCCCGGCTGCTGGGGCGGCTGATCAGATCACTCAGCTTGTGAAGATATGAGGTTAATATACAAATGACATGATACAGCCTGAACGTCTGTGCAGGTGCAAGAAAAGTGAGTGGAAACAGAGGGAGATGTCAAAGTTCTGAAAAAGAGGTCGGACCTCACAATGTGAGTGAAAGCGTGGGGGCGACAGACCATGAACAGAAACTAAAGGGGAACTTGAAGAAGAACTTAAAAAAAAAAATTTTAAAAAGTTATTTAATTCAAGAGAAAATTTGAGCCTGAGCTCCAGGAATATGGAGGACCAGGCACGTCACGGGAAAAGTAATAAAGCATTTCATACTTTAATTGCAAAATCCTAATTTTACAAAAAATAAATACGTTTTTTAACAGTAATTTCCTGTTTTGTAAAATTGTGAACAAAAGTCTGTAAAATAACAGAAATGATCTGTGAATTAACAACCAAACTTCTATTTTAAGCATTATGCCAATAATAATAATTACATTTATTTCCCATTTCTGTAAAGACAAATTACTGTTTTATTTATACAGTATTTTTTCTGCTTTCTTAAATTACAATCAAATCTGTATAAAATGACAGTAATTATCTGTAATTAAAAATGAAGCTTGTTATTATAAAGGTTAATGTCCACACTAACAATTTAAAGATTCTCTGTAATTTCAGGGTAAATCTTATTAGTTTTACATTTATGTGACTTCTACATTCAAACTTTGTAATTCTGGATGAAATGAAACAAACTTTTTTTCATCACATCAAACATTCAAACTCAAGAAGTACTGGAATGTATCCCAGCATGCACTGGGAGGAAAGCAGGAAAATGGTTTATCACACACACACACACACACACACACACACACACACACACACACACACACACACACACACACACACACACACACACACATTCAGACCTATGGACAGTTTAGAGTCCTCAGTGAATGAAATGTCATGTCTAGTTCTAGTGATCAGAGTCAAGTTGAAGTGATGGGGCTGTCTCACCAGTCACCGCATGTTGGCAGTCTTTATGTTACGACACAGCTAGGGGGAAAAGGAAAGCAACATAAAACCAGGTGTAATTGGTAAATCTAATTTACTGATTTAATTTATTGCGTAATCAGGAGGGTAAATAATTAAACAAAAATACAAACCACGCAAGAGGATAACTGAAGTAGGAGAACAGGAGCCAACAATGAGCCTAACACTGCGATTCTAACCAACCCAAAAACACTAGAAGCAGCAGCCCTGTTCCTAATGTGTCCAACAGTCTTTTTCTAAGGGTGTGATGCACAATCAGAATTTTAAACCTAGTCCAGTCCCCAACAATCACTACCAGCATCTCAAACCGAATCACAAATTACACACAAATGTTCACAAAGGAGGTACAGAGGCGAGCTGCCGATCATGTCAGCCGCCAGTAAAGATGTGTGGGCCGACCCTGAGGCGTCCGGTTGTACTCATGCAGACCAAACGGGGATGAGAAGGCAGTGTACTTTTTGTGGTCCTCATGCAGGGGTACATTGTAGAAACCGGAGGAGAGGTCCATGGTGGAAAAGAAGACATTTCATTTCATTTGAAGCTCTTGCTTTAACTTTGTCGATGATTTTTATAGAACACATCTGGTATGACTCTTCACAATAGTAACACGTGACTATTTCTATGTTAGATTAAATCAACAACATAAATACTAGAAATATTTAAATGTTGTCCGACAACACTGACAAGGATAAAAAAAAAAAAACATGCTGATGTTAATTGATAAATGACGTTGTTTGTGTTCATGTCGTTTATTTCAGATTAAATAATGCTATAGACGGATTGTCACGGATTTGAGGTAAGTAGGGGTAAGGGGTGATGCGGAGAAGCTAGCAGTGTCAAACAATTTTATTCCAAACAAACCAAAGTCCAAACACGAGTCACCGAAACACACACACCAACCCTCACAACCAACCAACAAACAATGATCCCACAAGGACAAGACAGTACAAGGGCTTCTTAAAGGAACAGAACTGATTAGTGATGCAGAACAGGTGGGGAAGCAGACACAGGTGGGACACATCAGGGAAGCAAAACTAGAACTCAGATACTGGGGTGACATGACTATCAAAATAAAACAGGAAGTGTATGGGGAAACAGAGTACAAGACAGGGAAGACAAAACTAGACACCAGAAACACTCAAAACCCAGAACAGAAACCCAAAACCCAGAAAACCAAAAACCAAGAAAGTCCAAAAAACAAAACCCTGGAGCCTCCAGGCTGAGACCATGAAAGCAGTTAAACAAATGTCATTAAATATGTATGTTTATACTGTGTTGTCACCTGGTTTAAAGCTTAAACCAGCTGATGAGAGGTGAATGAGTGAAGTGAATGAGTGAAGTGAAAACTGTCTTGGACCAGGAAACACAGTGAGGAGCAGAAGTCTCCCGCGCAGCTGCCGCTTGGTCTGGACTGTTGTCTCCAGCCTCCCGCTCATGGTTCCCATCGCCGGGCATCAGCCAGTTCCTCATTGTTCCCCATGTTCCAGAGACTCAGGGATCTGTGAGGAATAACTAACATGCTGTTTGTTTGTAGCTCCGGTTAGCAGCATGACAGCAGACATCACTGAAGCTGTAATAAACATCACAATCACATATTCTGAAGATACAAAAACACAACACTCTTATGAACAAGTTAATTTGTTGGTCCGAGACACTGAGCAAGAGAGAGAGAGAAGCCAGAGCTAACTGCTAAGCTAAAGTAACAATCAGTTCTAAACAGCATGTAAACAAAAGCTGAATCAGTGAAAGTCGCTATAAGCAGCAGAGAGCTGTGGGTGCTGGAGCAGAACTGCTCAGTTTAAATGTACAGCAGGTAGTTAGTCACTGTAATGAAGAAAACAACAACATTAACTGTGTTCAGATAGCGCAGCAATAAACTCTACCGGTAACAGAAACTCCAGAGACTGGCGAGGAGACGCTGCAGTGACGTCAGCACGTAAACGGTCCCTCACTGCTGGTGATGAAAGGTGATGTACTCTGAGTAAACGTGTTACTGCGGCACATTTTTAAAAGTTGATATTGTAAATTTACATCTGAATATATTAAATAAAAGTGTTATAAAGTCAATAGTGGTGCGTATGTTATTTGTAATTAAGTTTCCAACCCCACTTTAGTTGAAAGACGACATACAGAGACTTAACAGTTTAATTTGCATTTCTTCAGTTTATTATATTTTATGAGAAATGTAAGAAAATTGATCTGAATCTGAATCAGTAAATATTGTATTTAGATTGAGCTTCTACAGGTTTTAACATTATTTTACACTTAAAGATTCAATGTTAACACAAATACTGCAAGTTGAAGTTTGAGATGATTTAATCAGTGTTACACATATTTTTTCTTTGTCTTCCAAAACAAAAGGTTTACTTTACAATATTAAACATGTTAATATTTCATTGATTGACACTTAATTTTATTTTTAGGAAAAAGTTTCTCTGCAGAAACTTTAGTGGCGTCACTTTATTGAAGGTGTTTGATCATAATAAATTAGGAAAAATCTTTAAAATAACAGTTTTTCTCTGTAGAAATATTAATGAAACTTTAATAACTTTCTGTAAATTTATTGTTTTTACACTTTATTTGAATTAGGATATTTTACTTTAATTTTATGGTTTTTTGTTTGGCAGCCGCTGCTGCCAGTCATTTGACGTTTTTTTTTACTATTTCTTTTTTTACAGTGCATTAAAAATAGAAGTTTCTAAAAAGAATTTATAAATCAACGATGAAAAGGCATTTTAAAAACTACTCAAATGTCAGAAAGTGCTGGTTTTCTTTGATATAACTGATCTGAGTCTTATACACAAATGCAATTTGCATATATGAAATATATGTACATATAAAATAAAAACTACATGTAAAACTTACATATAAAGCCTATTAGAAACTGCCATAATTTCATATATTGACATATTTAGACCATGTTTATGTATATATGCTCATATTGTAGACATGTTACATGAGTATATATCCTTATATCAGTGTATTATAAACAGTAGAGTCTGAAAGTCTGAGACACGTTTCCACAATGTGAAGTGAGACATGTTTAAAGTTAATGAGAAATGAATCAGATAAACATATATAAGCATATATATGTGTTGTTTTAATAAACCTACATATATAAATTATATATATGTTACACCATATAAAATTAATCATATAGATCTTTTTTAATATATGTACATATTAATTTTTAATTATGGGTACATCTTCATATATGTTATAAACTTACATCTTCATATATGTATTTATGTGATAAGAATATATCCCCTTATGGGTGAGATATATGGCAATATCACTCTTAATATTGGGACATATGTGTCATATATTACAAGCTTTTTGGACATTTCCTTTTTTTTCTGAACTGTGTAACACATCCTGACTGTTTTATTTCACTCCTTTCCTGTGAAGTTCTCCAGAAAGCCTGTTCCCTGAAAATCAGGAACAAATCATCGTTATGCAAATAACGACACTTAAACCAGTTATTACAACTGGAAATTCCCCTTAACTCATGCAAATCCCTCCCTGGATATTCCCTGAGCTCCAGCTGGCTGTCCCAGGAAATCAGTGGCTGTTTGCTCCTATTTGAATAACTCACACTATGATTAAACAGCAGTGTGTGTGAGGAGGACACTGGATCTGAGGAACAATACTGGTAATTAACCTGCATTCATGCAGGAAGGTTCACTGACCTCATGTGTTTGTCTTACAACACACGGGTTTAACACTTTCACAGCAGCTGCAGCCCAGTGTAAAATATAAAAATCCCATGAAAAGACCAAAATGAACAAGATCCTATGGTCAGTATCAACATTGTGCAACTTGCCTGGTATTTCCTTTGTGTTAATAAAAAACATAATCCACTGGCCTGAAGTAAAGGGACATCATGAAACCCTCTCAAGTGGACCTCCCATTACCTGAAGACTGGGGGACATGCAACGTGGCCACAACAAAAGTAGATGGTGTAATGTCAGACACAGAAAACTATTCATGACCTTGGCCATGACATCTGAAGAACCTCAACAAGCTAAATCTCCTCAGGAAGCCCACACTATAAACTCCCTCAAGCACCTCAACAACTGCCCAGTCCCCCTTGGATTGGAACTTCAAAAAGTACATTTGAACACAGTTACGACCCCCAGAAACGCCTTTGACCCCAGGCTTCTCCCAAAGGTTATTTGAAAATGCCTCAAGAACCCCCAGAACCTCCTTGCCCCCTGTCTTCTGATAAAGGAAGGAGAAGAACCTCTTCAGGGAGGCTAAAACCAATAATAGAAATTCATAAAACATCTGAAGGACCTCCCAAACCTCCTCAGGAAGCCCAACCTCAAAAGGAGAATCTACTCAGGGACTTCCACAACCTCCTCAGTCTCCCGTGGAGCCTCCAAAACTACATTTAAAATGGTTAAGAACCCCCCAGAGACTGATTTAAAAGCCTCTCCAACCCTTCAAGGACCTCCAGCACCTCCTCAGTCATAAAGGTCATTTAAAAAGCTAATTTCCTGAGAAGCTCCTCAGGGACTGTTGAGACCCCCCCCCCCCCCCCCCCTGCATGATGCCACCTGCTGAGTCAGACCAGCTGTTGAACCTACTTGTTTCACCCCCACAAACATGACTCAGCAGAAAAGCTCATTGCTGTATAAATAGAAAGTATGACGGGGCCCTTATTGTAATATATGTAAGTATTGTGTTTCAGCTCAGTTCAACAGCTAACGGTTCAACTGTTAAAACCAAGGTTTTGTGAAAAAAAAAAACACGTCAAGGTTGCTAGGCAACAGGAGCCGCGCTTTGGACACAGCGATAAGGGCGGGAACAGCTGGTGACGAAGTGAAAATCGTCCGTAGACCGGACCGCCTCATTGTAGTTCGGCCTTCGTACACAGTGTCGCAGCTCGCAGCTGTACCGGACTTTATACTGCCTCACTGCACTTCTCCCTTTCCTCCTGTCGTCATGACTACGACCACTAGATGTCGCCTAGCAACAAAACTCAACTATATGTCATAGTAACCTGCTGCACCGACGACCTGTGGGCTCGTTTTCTTACAGGAGAACCGACTCAACCTACATGAATTAAGTTTCCCTAACTTCCCCCGTAAACCCTCCAACAACCTTAATCTCTTGTGAACATTTCCCTGACGTGACTGACGCAGATCTGAAGGCTGGTGAATTAGTTCTGGACGTTTCTCGGCCCGAGGCGTCGGATCTCTGTCAGATAAGAGTCACAGCCTGCAGCCGGCTCCCGACACCAAGCTCAGCAAAAACATTTCAGTATTATTTGGTGTGAAAACAGGTCTGCATGAAGTCGCCCAGCGGGAACATCACAACGCCACTGTCAGCGTTTAATGACGGAGGGAACGAAGGAGTCACTCGGAGAGATCCCAGTGAGAGAGCAGCAGTCGGCCTCGTCAGGCGCAGGAATGTGTTCAACATCTCCCGCACATTCCTCTGGTTTAAATCATCAAGACACTTCAGATGTCAGAACATAACGAAGAGCTGTTTCCTCCACAGTCTCCATCTCTGTCCCTACTCTCTCTCTTGGAGTCCATTCTTGTCTCTAAGTGCAGACCCGGGACATTACTGTGTCTCCACGTGTGGACACCTGAGAGTCTGTGTCTCTGTGTGTGGACACCTGGGAGTCTGTGTCTGTGTGTGGACACCTGAGAGTCTGTGTCTCTGTGTGTGGACACCTGAGAGTCTGTGTCTCTGTGTGGACACCTGAGAGTCTGTGTCTCTGTGTGGACACCTGAGAGTCTGTGTCTCTGTGTGGACACCTGAGAGTCACTGTCTGTGTGTGGACACCTGGGAGTCTGTGTCTCTGTGTGGACACCTGAGAGTCACTGTCTGTGTGTGGACACCTGAGAGTCTGTGTCTCTGTGTGTGGACACCTGAGAGTCTGTGTCTCTGTGTGGACACCTGGGAGTCTGTGTCTCTGTGTGGACACCTGAGAGTCTGTGTCTCTGTGTGGACACCTGAGAGTCTGTGTCTCTGTGTGGACACCTGAGAGTCTGTGTCTCTGTGTGGACACCTGAGAGTCTGTGTCTCTGTGTGGACACCTGAGAGTCTGTGTCTCTGTGTGGACACCTGAGAGTCTGTGTCTCTGTGTGTGGACACCTGAGAGTCTGTGTCTCTGTGTGGACACCTGAGAGTCTGTGTCTCTGTGTGGACACCTGAGAGTCTGTGTCTCTGTGTGGACACCTGAGAGTCCAGGGGACCAGATCTGAAAGAAGATCTGAAACAGGAAACCCTTCAGTCCTCACTCATGGCTGACCTGGAGGATCAGCATGACTCAGCGGTCTGGACCGTTGTGATGACTCAGCAGAGAGTCACTGTGACTCAGCAGAGTTTCTCTTTATCTGTTTATTTTATTAGTGAGAGAGAGTCCAGTCACAGGACGGATAAGTTAAGGGGTTGTATTACAGTTTCAGGACTTTTCCAGAATTAAAAAATCATTGTGAATATTAAGGTTTCTTTTGTTACCTCATAAAAACCCATTCATGTTAATTTATGCATTAATCAAAATATAAAAAATTGGAGGACCATCAGAATTTGCACCTTGATTAAAGTACAAATTAAGGAATGTGTGTAATGTTATTTCATCACTGATATTAATGTGTAAATTAAAGGGAAAGTTGCGTCACAATCTACTCAATTGCTGATTTAATTAAGGTGATTTAATGTGTCGAGTCTTTTCAAAGTCTTTGACAAATAAAAACCGAACATCTCGTCTTAGATGAAGGGACGTTTGTTGCCATAGTGATGACGGGATGCAGGTCTCAGCTGTCAATCACAGACAGATTCTCCCTCTCAACCCTGAAGAAGAAAAATCATCAAGTGTTTCAGAGGGAATGAAACTCTTTTGATTACCTCGGCATACACCCCCCCCCCGGGAGTCCGGACCCCAAGATGTGGTTCCACTGAGGTCCGTATATATATAATAACACCTGCTCATGTCTGAACGTGAAGCTGATCGTGTGTCTGACTGAGCTCAGTCTGACAAACAGAACGTGACGACAGCTCCAGCTGACTCATCTGAGTCCAGCAGCAGCTGAGGACAGAGACCAGTCTGACGTCCGAGGTCCGGCCTGGTTCTGGGAAGCTGAAACTGTCCCAGGAGACGGCAGTTTGAATCCCTCTCTGAGGAGCCTTCATCACATCCGTCGCCCTCAGAATAAAGTACCACCCCTCCCTCGAATAAAAGGCTGCTGAATCAGACTGAAGCCACAAATCTGCTCTGTGACCTTTGACCTCTGGCTTCTAACTGAGACTAGTTGAGCAATGAAGCTGTACGGTGTAACATCGTCATCATCATCATCCTCCTCATCATCACCATCTGTGTTAGGGAAGAACTTCTTTGGGTTTTGGAGGGTTGACATGAATTAAGGGAATAAAAACCATCTTACACTTTGTAACATTGACAGGACCTCCAGTGTATGAGGGGCTTTTATTTTGAAGAGTCTGCAATGCTTCTGATGTATTTCCTCTCGTGCAGCTGATTTTATAAAGAATCAACTGAAGAAGAAAAGTATAAAAATAGAAACTATACATGAAATTAATAAAAAAATACAGCAACAATTCCAGGGTTTAGCAACTATTGATTAAAAATCAATCATTGATCATTATTTTGAAATAACACAATCATTTTAAATTAAAGTGTGAAGCAGTCGTCATTAAAAAATAAAATAAATACAAACAAAGAGACACGGCTGATGTCGGAGCAGCCGGCCCAGTGAATTATGGTCCATGTAGTTCCTCTGCAGTCTGGATCTGCTGAGCTCAGTTTCACACATGAAAACATGACGAAGTGAAAGAAATAAAAATCAACTAACATGGAAACTAATAGCTGAAGGGTTAATGTAAAGTCCTGAGCTGCTCCAGTCTGAGTTTCAGCTCTCTACTCCTCTTCCTCAGCTCGTCCTTCATCGTCAGCAGCCTCCTCTCGTCCTCTTGGATCTTTGTGATGAACTCCGCCGCCGTCTTCAGGATCACCACCTTGGCCGTTTTGTCGTTGTTGGCCACCGCCGGGATTTCGTCCCTCAGAGCCAAGAAGCTCATCTTCAGCTCGCTCCGCCGCTGCCTCTCCAGCACGTTGTGCGTCCTGCGTTTGTCCTCGTTGTCCTCGCCGTCCGACCGCGGGCTCCAGCACCTGCGGCCGCCGCTCTGCCTCGGCGACGAGCAGGTGATTTCTGACTTGACCCGTTTCACGGCGGGCTGCTCGGGCTTCTGGGCGGCGTAATTGTGTTGGTGGATGCTGACATGAGAGCGCTTCAGGACCAGCGGGGAGGGGTCCGACCGCCGGGACACTTTCCGCCTGTCCACCGTCACCACGTCAATCTCCTCATCCTCCTCCTCCTCCTCTTCTTCTTCTTCTGGGGAAAAAGAAACATTCTGGTGTTAGTGCTGGTGGTCATTAAAACTGTTAGCAGATACCAACAACAACATCAACAACAACAACAACAACAACAACAACAACAGCAGCAGCAGCAGCAGCAGCTGCCACTGGTCCCACAGTTCACTTCTGTTTTAAGAGAAACTTGCAGGATTTGGTTTCTCTGAGTGTTTCACCTGAAATCTGATATATTTTCATTGGCTCCCTCAGAAAACAGCCAATCAGAAGAGAGGCTCAGAGCCTCCTCTCTTCTGATTGGCTCATGCTCTTGTAAACTGTAAACTCTTTGTTATGTGTATAAATACCAACAGAGCTGATGGACAAAACCAGGAGCATAAAAACAAAGTTTTAACAAAGGATTAAAGAAGTGACTTTCCAAAATAAAAGCTGCTTCTCACCTGATTCACTGTCACTGCTGCTGAGTGGCGGCGTGTCCAGACACAGTTCTGACCCCGCCTCCATCACTGCTCCATCATCGCTCTTCTCGCCCAGGGTGGTGTACGGAAACACCACAGAGGGGTCGATACAGTCTGCGGCCGCTGCGTGGAGGTCGTGCAGGTACCCCGCGTTCACCTGAGACCTGCCCACCTGCTGATCAGCTGCTCCGCTCTCTTCGTTAGTGTTGCCGGCGGTGGTGGAGGAGTCTCGGCGGGACCGGAGCAAGGCCAGCCTCTCAGACACCACCTTCTCCAGCTTGGTGGCGGCGGCGAAGCTGCTGCTCCACATGCAGTCCTGGATGATGAAGGACTGGAGGAAGGCCGCGGAGGGGTTGCAGTCCCCGTCCAGCAGGTCGGACACAGCCTCCAGGTGATCTGCGGCGGACAGCGGGACATCGGACAGGGAGGGTCTCCGGCTGGGGGACAGGGGGGGCGTCGGCAGCAGCTCGAACTTCTTCCAGATGTCCTCCCCGGGACCCGGGAGGAGCAGGCTGCGTGAAGGAGGGTAGAAGTCCTCCTCCTCGCCATCCAAGAGGAAGTAGGGCTGGATCGTGTCGTAGTCGTAGTCGTAGTTTGTGCTGGACATGGGCAACACTGGCGGCATTATGGCTGCCTGCGGAGGCACAACACATGAGGTCAGCTTTAACAAGCTTCACCAGACGGGACGGTGAAGTGAAGCACAAAATATTCAATAAGAGATTATATAAAACTGATGCAAAGAAAATAAGTGATTCTGTTCGTTTCTCTGGTTTAAATCTTTTCCACATTTTAGGAAGAAAAATGACAAAAATCCCGAATACAAGAAGAGACTTTAATGACGTGTCAACATGTAGTTGTTTCCCCATCACAACACTGAACTGGTTTATTTTCATATTGGTTTCAATCTCCATATTTCACTAATTGCAGCTGTTCAACTACAGATTCAGTTCCACCTTGAAAACATACACTAACATATTCAGATATAATCACATATCTGAAATTACTAAGAGCAAAAGTATTTACATAGAGGAAAGGGTGTGTGTGTGGGGGGGGGGGGGGGGGGGGGGTTACCAGACAGCTGACACAGCCAGGTTCCTGTTATAATACTGTAGGTGACAAACACGAACATACAGTAACTTTAAGTTCTTAATAATAAGGTGATATCTGGGATAAGCATCTGCATCTTACACGTCACCTGACTAATCCTGCAGAGAAAGGAAGATATTAACGTTGAATTAAAAATAAAAC
Source organism: Seriola aureovittata (assembly GCF_021018895.1). Taxonomy (NCBI): domain Eukaryota; kingdom Metazoa; phylum Chordata; class Actinopteri; order Carangiformes; family Carangidae; genus Seriola; species Seriola aureovittata. The sequence continues at coordinate 26,184,137 of NC_079375.1, read as the reverse complement.
TGAGTTAGAGAGAATGTTTCACTAAACTCCACTCAAGAGTCAGTTGATTTAACCTTGTATACATGGTCTTCTTCTTCTTATCACTGTTAAATATCACACAAAGACTGATAAAGACTTTATCATGAGGTTGCACCTAAATTTGGGACGTAACTAACCATGAAGTTACTGGGTGTTATTAAACTACGGTTTTTATAAATGTCATGTTTTTTAAAAGTACATTTTAACCTGACAGACAAAACAAAACTTCCTTCTTCAGATTTTTCTCTCTTTTCTTTTCAGTCATCAGCTGAACCTCTGACTCCAGCACTAACAACTCTTCTGGCTGTAATACACTAATGTGTGATCCATGGAAACTCTGATGCAAACATTAGAAGAAAAGAAAAAAAAACCCAGAAAAATGTGTTATTGTTCAAATATGTTTGGACAGGTGTCATCAGGTGGGAGTTACTGAACTCACAGTCTGTGACGTCAGAGGGGAAAACTGGGGGGGGGGGAGACACACGGTTTGACCAGGTGAGGTGTCGGTGCTCTCACACAGCCTCCAGTTTCCACAGCGATCACATTATCTCAGCTGGAGCCTCATCTTCCGGCTCCAACACGTCGCGTGACCACAGTCAAACTGAAGCCGGCAGCTCACTCGGTAAATCCGGCAAAAGGTCGACATGATCGTTGGCAAACAAAACGTCATTGAAGAAACAGCAAGTTTGGGATTATTTCGGCTGCAGTTGAACAAACACAACAAAGAGTGACTCGAGTGCAAAGAGTCGTTATCGGTGGAAGACACTCCGCACTTCGGCGCATATAAAGAGCCATAAACACAACGTGCAACAGACATAAACAACAAAACTAAAAAGCTGTGATCTCCATCCGTGTTCCACATGAACGTAAAGGCTGTCACCAAAAACATTTAGTGCAAAAACCTCCCAAATATCTACAGAGAAATGAGCTCTGTTTGTGTTTAACACGGTTGTATTTTAGGTGTAAATAAGGAGAAAAGATCCCTGAAGAGAGCCGACACAGAGCCGACAGAGAGCCGACACACAGCCGACACAGAGCCGACACAGAGCCGACACAGAGCCGACACAGAGCTGCAGCGGCCGGACACACTCACCGTTATGTCTCCCGGGATAAACTTGACAGGACCGAGGTGACAACTGAGTAAAATCCAAGAGTCCCGGTGAGTGAAGGTTGAATCTTCAGCCCGGGTTTTATCCAACAGAGTCCGTATGTGAAAGTGATGTTCTCTTCCGATCGATAATCAATCAGAGAGAGTTCTCAAACTGCAGTATTGATGACTCCTGCGCTCCTGTCTGTAGTCTCAGGGTGACTCACTCCGAACAGCTGCTGCTCAGACCTTTAATACTCCTACTCTTGTGCCTTTTCGTTTCGTCATACGCAATTTTCGCGCCAAATGTTAGTACGTAGTAAACTAAAATAAGTTGTTAGCGTGTCAGCGACAGCGTGAAAAATTACGTCGACAGTTTTTCTGTCAGAAAATTTCGATTGTCATTAAACTTTTTAATCAAAAAGGAGCAAGGAGATGCGTTCAATGTCAGAACTATTTTATCCCGCGGATGTGTAAGAGGGTGGTCCATGACAGTAAATGATGCAGGCGGAGAAAGTTCCAGGAATTCAGCACTCATTCACTCACTCATGAAAACAACAACAACAAATGAATAAATAAATAAATAACTTAAAAATGAATGGAAAAGGTTTAAGGGAAAATAAAATAAGATTTAAAAAAATGAAATAATAAAAACACATACAGTAACATTAGATGAATAAAAAATGAAATAAAAATAATTATGAAGAAAATAGAAAGATTAAAGGACAATAGTATGACATAAAATGAGAAATATTTTTATCTTAAGAAATAAAAAATAAAATGATAAAAAATAATGAAATTATCAACAAATAGAAGAACAAAATATTTAAGGAAAAAAAACAGGTTGATGAAAAGAACAAACTACAATAATAAATAAAAATAAAAATGATATAGTAGTAATGGAAGCTGACATTCAGGGATTATTGGATGATTATCTGATTGTTCTCGTCGGGGAGGAAGTGATCTCTGTCAGTTATCCTGGATGTGTTTTCACTCTCAGTAACTCACTGCACAAACCTCACTGTATCCCGGTAATGATGATGATGATGATGATGATGATGATGATTAATGTCATATATAGGTACAACTTTATTTAACCAGGAAAGGGCCTCACTGGGATCAAACATCTCATAATGGCAAAGAGAGCAGCAGCACATTAAAGACACATGTAGGGGTTAAAAACATAAACACAGACTTAGATTAATAGATCAATTATAATAAAATGGATAAATGATGAAGACAATATTTAAGGGATAAACAAAGCAGATATGATGGAGGGAACTGTGTCAAATCTATCTGGGATAAATGCAACTAAACATCAAAACACAAGACAACAACTAAATCTGAGTTTGTTTGTTTGTTTGTTTGTTTGTTTAAATCAGTGATGGTTGATAGTTTGAATGGGGATCAGCTGATGACACATTATAAAATGATATTTTTTTTCTGTCTTTATCTTGACATTTCCATTTGTTTCACACTCATGTCTGTTTAACCCTTTGATGAGCTGCTCTCTGTCGCCTCCTGCTGTCAGGAGTCAAACCTTCACGCTGCTGCCCTCTGCTGCTTCAGACAACACACACTTTACCCTGTCCTCTCTACTTTTATATTTCCTACAGTTGTAAATAGTTTTTTCTTCTGTTCCTGTTTGTGGCTGTTGTAAACATTTTAATGCTGTGTCTCTTTGTGTTTCTGGCCGTATGTACATGTCAGCATCAGGTGATATCAGACTCCAATCACAATATTTATTTATTTATTTTTGATCTATGAATTTAACTTAATCTTTCTGGAAAGGTATGATATTCTTGGCAGCAGCAGCCACGTGCTCTTTGAGTGCACTGGATTATTTGTTATTTAATATGGAGAATTAAAACTGTCTTTGTTCTGTTGTGATAAAAGTGTCACTGTATTAACATGCGCTCAAGAAACAGGTCACTGCAGAAACCTGGGTTTGTATTTATCCAACTGCTTAAAGAGAAAATGATGGGTGTTTTCACGTTTGCTCCTTTTCACACTTTCTCTTATAATAGTGTATTTGTTAATAACACATAAACTAATGATAATGGAGAAGTAGGCCTATTGTACAGTGTCACGTTGTCACATTGTGACTGTTATTCATTATACTTATTTATTAAATGAATATACTGTTGAGAAAACCTCACATTGTCTTCTTTTGGTTACTAGCAAACATGACACAGAGAAACATTGTAATATTTTCATGTTGCTGCTCTGGCTTTCATCATCATACCAACATTCAGTGTGGTTGTCATGGATACCAGCATCCCATGGTCACCAGCAGCATGGGATGCTGGTGACCTTCATACCAGCACCAAAACACAACATATGCTGGTATTGCTACTGTAACCAGCGTGTATTATTCTGGTTATACTGGTTACCTGCTACGCTGGTTTTTCTAGCGTTGCCGTCACTCTGATCCTCCACCTGTTGTTTGGATCCTATTCCAACAACATTTTTTAAAACCGTCTTCAATTGTTTAGCACCCGAAGTTTTAAAAATCGTAAACTGGTCTCTTCAGTTTGGGATTTTCCCCACATCACTTAAAACAGGCGTCATAAAACCACTCCTGAAGAAAAAGAACTTGGATCCAAATGATATAGCCAACTATCGGCCCATCTCCAATCTGCCATTTCTTAGTAAAATACTTGAAAAAACTGTTTACATTCAACTCAAAAAATATCTCACATCAAATAGCCTCCTAGATATTTATCAATCAGGTTTTCGTCCCCACCATAGTACAGAAACAGCTCTCATTAAAGTAATAAACGACCTGCATATAAACACAGACTTAGATTAATAGATCAATTATAATAAAATGGATAAATGATGAAGACAATATTTAAGGGATAAACAAAGCAGATATGATGGAGGGAACTGTGTCAAATCTATCTGGGATAAATGCAACTAAACATCAAAACACAAGACAACAACTAAATCTGAGTTTGTTTGTTTGTTTACATCAGTGATGGTTGATAGTTTCAATGGGGATCAGCTGATGACACATTATAAAATGATATTTTTTTTCTGTCTTTATCTTGACATTTCCATTTGTTTCAACCTCATGTCTGTTTAACCCTTTGATGAGCTGCTCTCTGTCGCCTCCTGCTGTCAGGAGTCAAACCTTCACGCTGCTGCCCTCTGCTGCTTCAGACAACACACACTTTACCCTGTCCTCTCTACTTTTATATTTCCTGCAGTTGTAAATTGTTTTTCTTCTGTTCCTGTTTGTGGCTGTTGTAAACATTTTAATGCTGTGTCTCTTTGTGTTTCTGGCCGTATGTACATGTCAGCATCAGGTGATATCAGACTCCAATCACAATATTTATTTTTAATCTATGAATTTAACTTAATCTTTCTGGAAAGGTATGATATTCTTGGCAGCAGCAGCCACGTGCTCTTTGAGTGCACTGGATTATTTGTTATTTGATATGGAGAATTAAAACTGTCTTTGTTCTGTTGTGATAAAAGTGTCACTGTATTAACATGCGCTCAAGAAACAGGTCACTGCAGAAACCTGGGTTTGTATTTATCCAACTGCTTAAAGAGAAAATGATGGGTGTTTTCACGTTTGCTCCTTTTCACACTTTCTCTTATAATAGTGTATTTGTTAATAACACATAAACTAATGATAATGGAGAAGTAGGCCTATTGTACAGTGTCACGTTGTCACATTGTGACTGTTATTCATTATACTTATTTATTAAATGAATATACTGTTGAGAAAACCTCACATTGTCTTCTTTTGGTTACTAGCAAACATGACACAGAGAAACATTGTAATATTTTCATGTTGCTGCTCTGGCTTTCATCATCATACCAACATTCAGTGTGGTTGTCATGGATACCAGCATCCCATGGTCACCAGCAGCATGGGATGCTGGTGACCTTCATACCAGCACCAAAACACTACGCATTATCAACAACAACACAATTGAAAGTTTTCAAGGAACCATGAATAAGTTGTCACTGTCCAATGTATCATCAGCTGGTGATCCTGTGGACAGTTTCAACTCAAAAATACAGAGTATCCTGGACAACATTGCACCAGTCAAAACTAAATATGTAGAAAAACTAAAAGCTCCATGGAGAACTAGTGTAGAGGTCAGTCAGTCTAAAAGAAAGTGTCGCCAGGCAGAGCGACAGTGGAGAAAAACAAAACTTAAGGTTCATAATGAGATTTATAAGGACAAACTGAATGAATATAACAAAACTATTAAACAAGCTAGACAGTCTTTCTTTTCTAAAATTATAAATGAAAATATCAATAACAGTAAAGTACTTTTCTCCACTGTTGACAGACTCATAAATCAACCATCCACCATCCCATCAAATTTGGTGTCTACAGAAAAATGTGAGCAATTTGCTTTATTTTTTGATAGCAAAGTTAACACAATCAGAGAAAACATCAGTGCCCTCAGACCAAAAAATGATCCTCTCCATCCTCTCTCCAGGGGCTCCAGTTGTTTTATGTCTCAGTTTGACCGCTTAGATCCTACAGATCTCTCTAATATTGTTGCTCAGCTCAGATCCTCCACCTGTTGTTTGGATCCTATTCCAACAACATTTTTTAAAACCGTCTTCAATTGTTTAGCACCCGAAGTTTTAAAAATCGTAAACTGGTCTCTTCAGTTTGGGATTTTCCCCACATCACTTAAAACAGGCGTCATAAAACCACTCCTGAAGAAAAAGAACTTGGATCCAAATGATATAGCCAACTATCGGCCCATCTCCAATCTGCCATTTCTTAGTAAAATACTTGAAAAAACTGTTTACATTCAACTCAAAAATACAGAGTATCCTGGACAACATTGCACCAGTCAAAACTAAATATGTAGAAAAACTAAAAGCTCCATGGAGAACTAGTGTAGAGGTCAGTCAGTCTAAAAGAAAGTGTCGCCAGGCAGAGCGACAGTGGAGAAAAACAAAACTTAAGGTTCATAATGAGATTTATAAGGACAAACTGAATGAATATAACAAAACTATTAAACAAGCTAGACAGTCTTTCTTTTCTAAAATTATAAATGAAAATATCAATAACAGTAAAGTACTTTTCTCCACTGTTGACAGACTCATAAATCAACCATCCACCATCCCATCAAATTTGGTGTCTACAGAAAAATGTGAGCAATTTGCTTTATTTTTTGATAGCAAAGTTAACACAATCAGAGAAAACATCAGTGCCCTCAGACCAAAAAATGATCCTCTCCATCCTCTCTCCAGGGGCTCCAGTTGTTTTATGTCTCAGTTTGACCGCTTAGATCCTACAGATCTCTCTAATATTGTTGCTCAGCTCAGATCCTCCACCTGTTGTTTGGATCCTATTCCAACAACATTTTTTAAAACCGTCTTCAATTGTTTAGCACCCGAAGTTTTAAAAATCGTAAACTGGTCTCTTCAGTTTGGGATTTTCCCCACATCACTTAAAACAGGCGTCATAAAACCACTCCTGAAGAAAAAGAACTTGGATCCAAATGATATAGCCAACTATCGGCCCATCTCCAATCTGCCATTTCTTAGTAAAATACTTGAAAAAACTGTTTACATTCAACTCAAAAATACAGAGTATCCTGGACAACATTGCACCAGTCAAAACTAAATATGTAGAAAAACTAAAAGCTCCATGGAGAACTAGTGTAGAGGTCAGTCAGTCTAAAAGAAAGTGTCGCCAGGCAGAGCGACAGTGGAGAAAAACAAAACTTAAGGTTCATAATGAGATTTATAAGGACAAACTGAATGAATATAACAAAACTATTAAACAAGCTAGACAGTCTTTCTTTTCTAAAATTATAAATGAAAATATCAATAACAGTAAAGTACTTTTCTCCACTGTTGACAGACTCATAAATCAACCATCCACCATCCCATCAAATTTGGTGTCTACAGAAAAATGTGAGCAATTTGCTTTATTTTTTGATAGCAAAGTTAACACAATCAGAGAAAACATCAGTGCCCTCAGACCAAAAAATGATCCTCTCCATCCTCTCTCCAGGGGCTCCAGTTGTTTTATGTCTCAGTTTGACCGCTTAGATCCTACAGATCTCTCTAATATTGTTGCTCAGCTCAGATCCTCCACCTGTTGTTTGGATCCTATTCCAACAACATTTTTTAAAACCGTCTTCAATTGTTTAGCACCCGAAGTTTTAAAAATCGTAAACTGGTCTCTTCAGTTTGGGATTTTCCCCACATCACTTAAAACAGGCGTCATAAAACCACTCCTGAAGAAAAAGAACTTGGATCCAAATGATATAGCCAACTATCGGCCCATCTCCAATCTGCCATTTCTTAGTAAAATACTTGAAAAAACTGTTTACATTCAACTCAAAAAATATCTCACATCAAATAGCCTCCTAGATATTTATCAATCAGGTTTTCGTCCCCACCATAGTACAGAAACAGCTCTCATTAAAGTAATAAACGACCTGCATATAAACACAGACTCCAAAAAAATATCCATTCTTGTTTTACTTGATCTCAGTGCTGCCTTTGATACGGTTGACCATAAAATTCTGCTAGAGAGACTCGAGAAATGGGTGGGCTTATCTGGTCCTGTTCTTAAATGGTTCAATTCATACTTACATGACAGGAAGTCGTATGTTTCCATCGGCGACTTCTCTTCCAAAAAAAAGGACGTCACATGTGGGGTTCCCCAGGGGTCAATTCTTGGACCATTACTGTTCAACCTGTATATGCTTCCACTTTCACATATCATCACTAACCATAATGTTAATTACCACAACTATGCAGACGATTCGCAACTCTACATTTCTCTATACCATGATGACTTATCTCCCATACAGTCCCTCACCCAATGTATCAGTGACATTAACAAATGGATGACTGAAAACTTCCTGCAGTTAAATAAAGACAAAACAGAAATACTAATCTTTGGTGCACAGACTCAAAGACTGAGAGTGGCTGAACACCTCAAGTCCCTCTCCCTGGAGAGTAAAACTGTTGCAAAAAATCTTGGCATAATCATGGATAGCAATTTAAACTTCAGGAGTCATATTAACCACATCACAAGATCATCTTTCTACCACCTAAAAAATATATCTAAGTTAAGAAGTTTTCTATCAAAACCTGACTCTGAAAAATTAATTCATGCATTCATAACTAGCAGATTAGATTACTGTAATGGCCTATTCACTGGCCTCGCAAACACAAGCATTCGACAATTACAATTAATTCAAAATGCAGCAGCACGTATTCTCACTGGTACAAAAAAATATCAACACATCACACCCGTTCTTAAAACCCTGCACTGGTTACCCGTCAAAAAAAGAATAGATTTCAAAGTCCTCCTGTTAGTTTATAAAGCACTAAATGGTCTTGCACCTCAGTACCTAACAGACATGCTAATTACCTACACACCAGTAAGATCCCTCAGGTCCACAAACACTAGTACACTAGTCATTCCCCGCACCAAAACTCAGGAAGGGGAGGCTGCATTTTCTGTTTATGCCCCACGCAGGTGGAACAGTTTGCCTGAGGCAGTAAAGACTGCCCCGTCAGTCAATCTTTTTAAAAATAGGTTAAAAACTTTTCTCCTCTTAACAGCGTTTGATTGAACGTGTGTGCGTGTGTGTGTGTGCGCTTGTCTACTCTGTGCTATTTGTATTGTTTTTTTTTTTTTTTTTTATTGTTTTGTTGTATGCTGTAAAGCGCATTGTGTCTGCCTTGTGCATGAAATGCGCTCTATAAATAAAATAAAATAAATAAAATAAAAACACAACATATGCTGGTATTGCTACTGTAACCAGCGTGTATTATTCTGGTTATACTGGTTACCTGCTACGCTGGTTTTTCTAGCGTTGCCGTCACTCTGATCTTCTTTCTCTCTCTGACTTGAAGGGAAGGAAAGGGTCTGAGAAGGTGAGTCCAGGTACAGTTGAGCTAGATGGCTTTTAGAAAGCTTTTAGAAATCCAGCTAGCTAAACAAGATCTGTGTGTCTTGCTCCACTGTCTAAAGAATTAGTCCAGACAAACGTGTGTGATACAGAAATATGTGGTTTGTGGTGAATGTTGAAGTGGTTTCCAAACAAAAACAACTTTGAACCAGTAAAAAAGAGGAAAAAGACCCTGAAGGGAACAAAGAGGAAGAGAGTACCTGAGCAGGTAAGTTAAAGCAGCTCCACCTTGAGCAGCTACAACAGTAAAAACTGGTGAAGCTTCAACGACTCAGGATTAATAATCTCATTTATTACATTAGTCAGAAAAACTTTTATTTGACACTTTATGTACATTTAGATAAAACGTATTTATTTTTACTTAAGTAGAATTTAACATGATAATGAATGTTGTTCACTTACATTCTGCATTTTAACGCTACAACTGTCTTTGCTGTTCCTGCAACCAACCAGCTGCAGAGGTGACAGTCTGCTTCCTGCTTCCTGTTTACACCGGCTCGCACATGCCCAGTGCACTTTAATGGTTTAGCTCAGACAACTTATTTACTTTTACTGAAGTAGAGTTTCAAAAAGAAGATTTCACTTGTGGTGGAGTATTTTTACTTTGTGTTGTTGAGACTTTCTCTTGAGTAAATACTGTTTCTTCATCACTGCTACTACATGGTATTACAGTACACCTGATGTGGAGCAGTGTGTCGCTGCAGCCACCAGAGGGCAGCAGAGTACAAGTTTTATTCGTTACAGCGACAGCAGCAGCAGAGGAAGACATGATTCAGTTTAAACAGCACATTTCATTAAAAGTCAACTCAGTGTGATTTAGATTAAAATGTTACAGGAACAGGAACAGAAGAAAAAACAATATAAAACTGCAAGAAATATACAAGTGAAGAAGAGAAGAATGAACTGAAGCAGCAGAGGGCAGCAGTGTGAAGCTTTGACTCCTGACAGCAGGAGGCGACAGAGAGCAGCTCATCAGAGACTGAAGGATGAACTGAAGTTGATTTTAAATTCCTCTGACACAAAACAAACTTGACTTTAATTTGTTGTTGTTGCTTTGAATTCTTTTCAATTCAAATATAAAGACCAACAGCAGCTTATTTTCTTATTTAAAGTTCACTGAAGCGTTATTGTAAAAGCTTCTTCAAGATCACAGCTGAGGAGCTCTGTGGATTTGTACTTTTGTGTTTCCATCACAGATGTTCAACAACAGTGTGTGTCACTAAATTCACCACCAACCTGAATGTGTGTGTGTTGTTGTGTTTCTGCATCATGGTGACCCAGATTTTTCATCTGCTGTCAGATTCAAATCAAGAGCAAGAAACTTTTCAACTCAATCAGTTCAGAGAAACAGAGAATTCTGGGAAAAATCACCATTTAGAAAAATTAAATGAATGAGAATAAAACAAAGATAAAGAGTAGAAATAATAAATGAATCCCCTCTACAGGCTGACAGTGAGCTTCATCTTCTTCTTCAACAGCAGAAGAAGACTGAAGACAAACAGCATGTTGGAGACTGAAGGTCTCAGTTCGACCAATCACTGAAACATAGAAGCTTTTGACACTTTAATGTTGCTGCCATGAAATGATCATTTTCCCTGTTAAACTCACCAGAGTTTGTCATTTTTCTTTCCCCTTTAAAAGCTTCCACTCAGAGGAAAAGCACACAACAGCTTCAGCTGAGCCGTCAATCAGCAGCAGCCGCCTCATCTGTGGGCCGCAGGGGCTGATGGGAGGTTTGAGGAGGCGTCAGAAACCACATGACCCTCGTCTGAGCTCACAGCTCGTCCTTGTTTGGCCTCAGCTGCATCAGAGCTCCACTTCTCCCCAGCTTCACCAGAGGAAACACCACGGCACAAAATGCTTTTCCTCCCAGCTGCTGCTCTGTGCTGTCTGTGTTCAGGTGAGTGTTTCCAGCCAATCAGGAGCCAGCAAACTCAACCTGTGACAAACACTGTCACACTGACCTTCATCTACCTGTCTGTGTCTCTACAGCGCTGGTTGCCATGGCAGCAGAGCTGATTCAGGACCAGTTATCATTGACCAGGAGAGTTGGTGACACAGTCTCGTTCAGCTGTGGAGGAACTGACCAGTGTGACGATGATTGGGTATCCTGGTTCCAGAAGAAAGAGACAGAAACATTCACACTGATTCTTGCTATTAACGGGAATACTAGTGAAGTTAATTCAGATTTCAATCATCCTCAGAAAGATGATTTCACAGCTGTTAAGAAACCAAACGGCTGTGAGTTGAAGATAGAGAAAGTTCAACTCTCTCATTCAGCCTCCTACTACTGCTCCTGTCTGAAGAAAGATCCCCACAGTGAGAAATGATCCCTGCAGCCTGAACAAAAACCTCCAGATGAACAGATGTCAAACAGTGTTAGTGACAGGAAGAGAGCAGGAAACCACAGCCCAGGTTCACATATTTCACCTCCAGCTCACACACTTTCTCTTGACTTTTCTTTGATATTGATTGATATTTTGATCAGATATTTCAGCAGGTTTCCTGTTGCTCCTCACAGTGAGGACAAAGAAGAAACACAGAAGCACAATAATAAAACAAGATGAAGAGAAAACTATCAAAGAAACTCAATGAATCAAATCAGATCCAACAGAAAAGCTGGAAACAACAAAGAAACTTTAAATCACATGAGAAAAATTGGAGCATTGACATGTACAAAGACAAGTGTGATGAGGCTCCAAGCCAAAGATGACCAGGAGTCTACAGCCAAGCAGCAGCTCTGTGACGCTGGGCTTAGACACAGTGCTGCTTTCAGCTAAATGCTAACATGCTAACAGGCTGAAGTTTAGCAGCTACAAAGTTCATCATGTTGGTTGTTATAGGAAATGTTAGCATGCTAACATTGGACACATTCAAATGTGACCTGATGATGGCGCTAGATGAAAAGTCAGAGCATCACCAAAGTTATTACAGTTCATCCTCAGGGGAACATGAACGTCTGAACCAATTGAAATGGGAATATTTGTTGATATATTTCAGTGTGAAGAAAAAAGAAAAGAGAAGAAGAGACAGTCGTGTTGATATGAACATTAGAGAAACACATGATGGAGCTGAAATATGATCCTGGTTCATAATGTGGATCCTTCACCTCAGCTGACACATTCAGCAGCCGACAGGTTTTTGTATCAGTCTTTTTCACTGTGGGAGGGAAAGTACTACGAGATCTTTGGCTCTGGAACTAAACTGTATGTAACAGGTAAGAACAAACATTTCTTTTCCTTCACTTGTTTTATTGAAGAAGTGTAAAATGTGTTTGAAGTCACTTTCTGCTGCTTCACACTTTACATGTTAGTTTGTTCAGAGTTAGTACAAAGTTCCTGATGCAGCCGTTGTTCAATGAAAACGTTCAACATTAGTGAAAAGATGTTTCAGTCTCACTGCACAGCTGAAGGAATTCTTTATTTCTGCTTGAGACAAGAAAGTTGTTGAAGAGTCCAAAAAGTCTGATATTGGAAGAGAATTGTGGATCGTCATCAGCTGCTGCTTCATCAATCATCACACTGCTTTTCTTTTCTCTCCTCAAATCAATTGACTTCTACATGAAGGATTGTGGAGGATTTTCCTGCTCACTTGACTTTTGCTACAAAATGTCCAGTTAATGAAAGTGAATTTCAGTGATGAGCAGGATTCTTCACGTTCACTCTGACTCTTCAAACTCATGTTTTTAAACCTGATTTTCCTTCATGGGAAATTATATTTGTAAAGTTTATGGTGGATAATACAATAAATTAATTCAGTTGATGTCTGATGATTAAAGTATTTTATGTGAAATATTCCTTTTAACAGAAAACAAACAAGTTGAGGGAAAATATATAAATTGTGTAAAATATTACATTTAATAATTTTACAACTTTAATGATGTTAAATAATTATAAGTAGGTTAGATATAATTACTAGACTGACCTATATATTTTCTATGTGTATAATATATAATGCTGGATGATATATATAGATCTATACTTCCATGGTAAATATTACACTAATTCTCAGTGAATATAATCTGTATAAAGTTAAAACTGTTTATCTAATGAAGTGAACCACACTGTATATAATGGTGAATGTGTCTGACTAAAACATTTATTTACTTTAATGAAGCATTTATATAAAATTGTCTGAGGGTAAATATTTCACTCATAAGATTATAATCAATATATGATATATTTATCTAATATAAAATAGAATTTAATATCAATAAATAAAATGTTTATATGTGCATACACACAGAAATTATACCATATTAACTATTGTAGGTATAAGAAAATAAAAAAATACACACACACACTTCTTTATTTTTGATTCTGTATATAGTTAAAATAAATAATGTTGAATGTTTGTTGTTTTTATATTAGGAATAAAATCCTGTAATTTTATTTATATCATGAAATATTCAGTTAAAACTTTATATCTAAGTGTCATGTTTCAAATAGTATTAATTTTTATTTTTGTAAACAAATATATATTATATATTAATATTAATATAATATTATGAAGACACATATTCTGAGCTGGTGATTTATAAAAGTGAAATATGAGTATAAAGAATTGAAATCTTTCTCTGCTGATCTACATCATATATAACCATGATCTATAGCAGAGTAAATCTATGTGAAGGTGAGTCCAGTGTATGTGGGACCTTTGTGCTGTATTGATCAGTAGTTTATTGATCAGAGTCCATGTAGTTTCCAGGATCAGACTGAATGCAGTGCAGTGCTGGAAGCTGCTGTTGACTGTGTGAATGTGTCTGTGCTGCTTGTTGCTGCTGTCAAACTTCAGATGAGGCGGTAGTGAAGCCCGTGGTGAGCGTGTACCCAGCAGCACCCAGAGCCCACCCTGAGGGGAAGAGCTCCCTGCTGTGTCTGGCCTCAGCCATGTCTCCTCCTCTGGTCCAGTTCTCCTGGAAGAGACAGAAGGAGGATGGTTCTCTGGAGGAGCTGAAACCTGATGATGGAGAGCAGCTGGAGCTCAGAGAGTCGGGACGCACCGCCGCCATCTTGCTGATCCACCAGCCGGAGAACAGCACGTATAAATACCGCTGCTACGTCAAGCACGAGGGCGGCACAGTGGAGGCCCAAACACAACAAGGTGATGAAGGCTTGCTGACTGTGTTGAGCAGTGATTCAGCTTCATGTGGAGACGCTGTCAAAGAGCAGAGCAGCAGAGCACTGACATTTCTCACTGCAGCTCCAAACATTTGACTCCTTTTCTGTTTCAGAGGTTCCAGCTCCAGCAGCCCCCTGTCCTCCAGAGAGAGAGCCAGCACACCTGGCAGCTCTGCAGCAAGATGACTGTAAGATCACCTGCTGCCTCTCTGCATGGACAGCTCCAATGTTCTGCTGCAGTTAGGGCTGCATATCAGTCTGTTCACTTTCTGCTCATCACTGAAGGATTTCAACATACACTCCCTGATTCTGTTAGAGTGTCCAACAGCACAACAAACCCCAGTCACAGAGCTTTCCCTGCCCCACTCTGACTAATGACACCTGCTGGGGGCTCTGTACTAAATGTGGGGCTTTGAGGGAGCTACAGCAGCTTCAGGGACTGTATCTTAAAGCTCCACTCATTCATATTTCTATATGAAGAAACAATCTAATGACTCTGTGTGAGGTCAAAGGTCAGAGATGAGTTTATTTAGCTTGTTGAGGAGTTCTTCAGTCCCCAAGTGGCTGCAAAAAGAAAATGAGTGAATCAAACTTCAATTTCGTAACAACCTGCATCTTTTTATATGTTGGACTTTCCATTTGCTCATGGAGTGATTTGAATTGTCAGAAACACTTGACAGAAGAAGGTGATGAAGGCTTGGTGACTGTGTTGAGCAGTGATTCAGCTTCATGTGGAGACGCTGTCAAAGAGCAGAGCAGCAGAGCACTGACTGATTTCTTTTTCAATCCTTTTCAGTTGCAGTGGTTCCTCTGGATCCTCTCCAGCCTCAGTGCAGGGTGAAGCTGCTCTGTCTGCTCTACACAGTGCTGATAGTGAAGAGTCTGGTGTCCTGCTGTGGACTCTCTCTGCTGATGATCCTCACAAACAAGGGACCGTCCACCAACTGCAGACGTGCTGACTGACTGTTTTCTGCTCGTCTATTCTCTCCATCAAATCTCATCACTTCATCTCATTTATCTCTTTGATCCCTGTTTTAAATTTAAGTCAAATGAATATTTTTATTCACAGGTTATATACAGTCTGCTTAAAATTACAAAAACATATATACACATATTTTCACTTATTAAATCTACATTTTTTGTTTTTAATCTTGAAATTTTGCTGAATCATTAGCTGCTTGGTAGATATTTCACTGTGTATGGTGTTTTTATCCTCTTGTTTTTCATTTCAATACATTTTAATCTGAAAAAGAATTCATCAGTGTTACTCTGAATACAATGAAAATCTAATTTCTTTCACGGTTTACTATTTTTTTTCTTTGATTTTCTTTTGGTTTTGGATTAAATCATCAGAAAAAAACTATATTGAATATTTTTACTGGCACATTTAGCTATTTAATCCATACAAGTAGTTGTGGGTGTACCACCAGGTTCAGTGCTGGGCCCCCTGATAATTTAGGTTGTATATTAATCATCTTTAATAATTGTCTCAGTGTGGATGTGAAACTCTACACTGATGACAGTGTTGTTTACATCAGTACGCGCTTTTACAAACATGAACAATCAGAGATGTGGTGAAACTATAGTTGTTATAAAAATGATCAAACAGCAACTTGAACATAAGAGCAGAAGGTTAAATTGTTAGGTGACCCAAATGCAAGTTTAATCTTATAGTTTTATCATTACAAAATATAAGTGAACTAAGAATTCTATTTATCCAGCGCACAGAAGCACAGACAGCTACACTGATAACAACTGAAGCTTGAATGTAATTCACTAGAGGTCAGTGGATTCATGAGGTGAACTCATTAACATCTGGCCTGATTGCGATGCACATACTTCTCTGACAACAGCTTGTGTTTTTGATCAACTGTAACCTACTGAAATAAAGAGAGCTGAGGTGAACCAACATGGACGCTGTAGTTCTGCTTCAAGAAGAGAACAACAACATCATGTGTTTGTCTCAGTGCGTCGTGTTTCTGTCGCTGCGGTTTGTGGATAGTTGTTCAGATTAATGTTAAAAACTCTCTCATGGTTTTAATTTAAACTGTGTGAACTGTAATTTTCATTGAATTAAGAATTAATTTGATTTATTAGCAAAATGTGCGTCATATGATAAATAATTGATAATTTAATCATAAAACATCGACAACAAATTAATGAAAATAAAAATTATAAAATGCAATATTAAAACTAAAAGAATTAATGAAAAACCTTTGGTTTTTAGTAGTCGAAAATTAATTGGTTAAATTATTAAAACATAATATATAGAAAAGAAACTCACTTACAAAAACAAAATACCTATTGATACCCAAAAATATGCAGGAGGATATCTTAATTTATCTGATATTTATGTTGATTTGTATGTATAACATACATGTATTTCTACTTTTTTGCATTTTAATTTGTCTGTCTAATAATGATGTCCACCAACACCTCGGTCAAAAATCCCAGTTTTATTTTCTTGACTCTCACGTTCAGATTTCAGTTTGTAATGTGTCTCATGTGAACGCTCTGAAGACTGAAAACACTGTTAGAAGCTAATAAAATGGGACCTGAGCAGATTGAAGGAGTTTTTTCATCTAACATTTAGCTTGAAAATTAGCCATCTACTGCTATAGTGTCAGTGTGGATGTAAAACTCTACGCTGATGACACTGTTGTTTACATTTATTTCATTTACGAGCCATTTCAAATTTATACTAGATAAAATATGAAACATTATTTACAAGGGTTAGGTTAGTGAAAAGCCACAGCTAACGGTGTGGAGGCTGCAGAGCAGACACCCACACATGCCATCTGCTGCAGGAAGTGTTGATTCACTGTCAACAGTTTTTTATGAGACCTAATAACCACTGAGAGCAGATTGATATCTGCTGCTGTACATGAACCCCCCTCTGTAGTTTGTCTGTTGGTGTCACTTTTTTCCGCTCAGCCCTCCACCCACACAAAGTTCAACTGAACCCAGAGACCCACGAACAAGTCAGCATACCTGAAGCACCATACTTTTAAATGTTGTATGGTCTGATGCCTGTTGGTAATGTCTGATCATTCAAAAACTTTTATTACATTTTCTCAATATAAATCTGCAAACAACCAGAACATTGATGAGTATTTGAACAAAGAAACATTTCCAGATCTTATAAAACCTCATGGTTGTGCAGTAAAATGTTTTAGTCGTTCATGTTCGAGCCTGATCTCTAACCTTTGGCGACCAGCTGATACCCTGGTCCAAAAATCCTCCAGCTGCAGACAGGACCAAAACATCTGGTTCATGATGCCTGGATCACATCTGCATATTACCCACTCCTGAATAAAGTTTCAGTAATTTGCTGCTCATCAGCATGTGGGGTTCTCTGAACTCTAAATGCATATTGATGAGACTAATGACGAACTGCTGAAACGTGTGACGTGTGAGTTCCTCGTCCCTGGTTTAACTTCGTGTGGTCTAGAATAGACACCACATTAACATCTGTTTATGAGCTCGTTAGTAAACGGTATTCATATAAATATGATATTGTCAAGGCTCAACACGAAAAGGAATCATTGACAAGAGCTTTAGTGTGTCCCTGTTTGCATTTCACACCATGTGAAGAATAGAGAATTAAAGCAGCTGCTTTGTTAATGATGTTCAGTTAATTATAACTAATGCATATTGACGACGTCCTCATTACTTTGGCCCTGTTTGTTACAGCTCAGCAAGAGACGTCAAACTTACAAACAAGGTGTAAAGGAAACTAGACTGAAACTAAACTAAACTCTAAACCTCAGTGTTGTGACACAGTGTGAATTATACAGTGACAACGTGGGGGGGTCGAAACAGAACAGGAGGAGCTTCACTGAACTGAAGTGTTAAAGTATCTCGCTTGTTTAACTAAAGCTGTCAAATGAATGTAGTGAAGAAGAAAGTGGAGTGGAATTATAAAGTAGCATGAAAAGCAAGTATTTAAGTAAGGTACAAGTACCTCAAAAAAGTACTTAGTGTAAATGTACTTAATTACCTTCCACCACTGCTAAAACAATTACTGAACAAAAACAGACTTAAAAAAACAGTCATAAAAAATAATTGAACGGCTGCTGTAACTAATAAGAGCAAGAGAAAGGAACTTTATTTTCAGATTTTACAATATGCGCTTAACAATTAAAACACTTCAAAAATACATTACAGCAAAAACAATATCAGGATAAAGAAAGAGTAACTGAGGAAACTGACAGATATATTCAACATTATATATAAAATAAGCATCATATTAAAAAAAGACCCTGAAAGCTGCTGTGTGTCTGTTATCTCCTGATTACGTTTTAATGAAGTTATAAACAGTCAGATATAAAAAATTGATGTTAATATTAAAACTTGTTAAGAGAATAATGTGTGAGCTCTGAGAAATTCATTAATTTTCTATAAAACATTGATTAAAAATGGTGTTATTGTATCTCTACCAGCAGGTCTGATCACAGCCTGATGGATCTCTGAGCTCCACCGTTCTCCAGAAACTGTTCAAAACACATCAGTGAGTCGCTGTTGCACTGGGAGACGTGGTTTTATTCCAATGAACACTAACAGTGGTTTATTCTGAAAGAAGCCCTGAAAACATGATGCAGCAGTGTCAGGCTCTTCTGTGTGTTTTAAACAACTTGCAGATGACAGGAGTTCAGGCGTTGGCTGCACAGACGGAGGGTGTCAGAATAAATTCATGCTTTGGTTCTGGTTTAAATCATTAAGTCTTAATGGGCTCGTTAGATACCGTTCATCTTCAGTGAGCGGTTAAAGCTGCTGGAGGACACTCAGTCAGCACGTCGGCTGTGAGTGGACGGCCCCTTGTTTCTGAAGATCCTGATCACAGAGAGTCCACAGCAGTACACCAGACTCTTCACGATGAGCCCTGTGTACAGCAGACAGAGCAGCCGCTCTCTGAACCAGTGCTGGACGGAGGCCGGAGGTGGAGGAGGAGCAGGAGCTCTGGCCACCATAACTAAAGGATTGAAAGAGAAGTTAGTCGTGCTCACATGAAGCTGAATCACTGCTCAACACAGTCAGCGAGCCTTCATCACCTTGTTGTGTTTGGGCCTCCACTGTGCCGCCCTCGTGCTCGACGTAGCAGCGGTATTTATACGTGCTGTTCTCCGGCTGGTGGATCAGCAAGATGGCGGCGGTGCGTCCCGGCTCTGTGAGCACCAGCTGCTCTCCATCATCAGGTTTCAGCTCCTCCAGAGAACCATCCTCCTTCTGTCTCTTCCAGGAGAACTGGACCAGAGGAGGAGACATGGCTGAGGCCAGACACAGCAGGGAGCTCTTCCCCTCAGGGTGGGCTCTGGGTGCTGCTGGGCACACGCTCACCACGGGCTTCACTACCGCCTCATCTGAAGTTTGACAGCAGCAACAAGCAGCACAGACACATTCACACAGTCAACAGAAAAGATGTGACGGATGACAACAGCATATGTAAGTGACGATGGACTTTGTCTTTCAAAGACACAGAGACCGTTTTCTCCTCTTCACCTGCCTCAACCAGGAATCTCTTAACAAGGCCCAAGAGAAGCGACCACATCAGGCCTGTTGCAGCCTCCTCACACTGGCTCCCACTCTGTTTTAATGATTGTACCATGTTAATGTTGACTTCTTATTCTCTTCGTGGCCTCGCTCCTGTGCTGATGGTCAGTGCAGCCTGAGATCCTCGGGCAGAGGAGGATCAGTGACCTCTGTTAAATCTCTTCTTTTATCAGAGAGCTTTTCTCCATTTTACTCGATTTTTATTGACTGTTCTGTTGCAGGTGACTTAATTCCTTTTATTAGTTTGTTTTTGTTTTGTATTTGTTTTGTGGGTTTGGGACACTAAATAAAGATTATTATATATATATTATTATATATACCTGTATAGATATATATGAAATGTATTTATACATTACATCACGTCATAAAATAATAAGATTTACAACATTCACCTTCTACATAAAAATAAAACAACTCTTCCTGATATATAATGTATGATGTACATATATATATATATATATATATATATATATATGTATTTATACACACAATTTCATAGTTAAATATTTTTCTTTTTTTTCTTTTATATTTTCTGTCACGGTTAACATATCTCATAATAAAGGATTTACATTTACTAATCCAATTATTTTAGTCAAAAAACAATTTAAAGAATTAGCTTTTGTCCGATAGAGTTGTATATTTATATACTTGTGTGCATACATACATATAGGCGTACATATATATAAATATATGTATATATAAAGACCGTAGTTTGTGGTTGAGTATTTTGCTTTATAATGAGAGCTGTCGCTTCTTTTTTTCCGCCACACAACACAGTTAAAACATTTAAAAGCTCATTATATATGTGATATATTTATGTATAAAAGTGATTTTCTCCCGTTTTACTTTCTTTAAAACTAATAACGATACTGATCAATTTTTTTCATTATTTGTTGTTAAGTGTTAAAATCCGAATTACATTAACTTTGACTTTTACGACAAGTTGAATAGTTTTATATAGTTTTCATAGACATTATATAAATTCTATTCATTTATCATATTAAATATTTACCATTAAATACAGACACATAAATACAAATTGTGTCATGTTTACCATTTTTTATGATTTTCCAAAATATATTTAGTATCCTGCACAAATACATTTACCATCAAATATCAATTAAAACATGCTTTTAATTATGTTTGAAATGATATACCACACAGATGAATAACATTCACGAAACAAGAGACGATGCAGATTTATCACAGTCACATACGAGATATTTTTATGCAGAGCTTCATTAAAAGTCTATAGACTCCTGGACATCCTGCTCATCAGTGAAATTCACTCTGATTATTACATTTTCTAGATTTTGTAGGAAAATCAGGAAAATCCTCCACAAAGAAAAACCAGTCTGAAGTTTCATGAGCAGGAGTGAATGAAACAGAATATATCAGAGACCTGATTCTGTCACTGTCACATTTTAAGATGATAATGACGACTAATTTCGTCTCAGATATCAAGTGAGAATTTGTACATCACTACTTGTCTACTGATGATTGAAAACCAACATGTAAATTTAAATCAAGTTCTTCAATAAGGAAGGAAAATAAATGTTTATTCTTACCTGTTACATACAGTTTAGTCCCAGAGCCAAAGATGAGATACCTGTTGGTTTCGTTGGCTGCTCCCACAGTGAAAGACACTGATACAAAAACCTGTCTGCTGCTGAATGTGTCAGCTGATGTCCACGAGTCCACATCATGAACCAGGATCATATTTCAGCTCCATCATGTGTTTCTCTAGTGCTCAGATGTAGCTTAATAAAAGTAGTGAAACTTGTTTTGTCCTCGTGAGAGAACAACCGTGATAAAAAAGCATCACCATCTTTGTCAGAGGAAAACTAAATATTAATGTGTTTACTGAGCTGGAGGTGAAATCTGTGAACCTGGGCTGTGGTTTCCTGCTCTTTTCCTGTCACAAACACTGTTTGACATCTGTTCATCTGGAGGTTTTTGTTCAGGCTGCAGGGATCATTTCTCACTGTGGGAAACAGACTCATAACAGGCGCAGTAGTACGAGGCTGAATGAAAGAGTTTAACGTTCTTTATCTTCAACTCACAGCCGTTCCTTTCATTAAAAGATACAAAATCATCTTTCTGAGGATGATTGTAATCTGAATTAACTGCTCCAGTGTTCCTGTTGATACGAAGAATCATATTGAATGTTTCTGTCTCTTTCTTCTGGAGCCAGAAAACATAAAGATTTTTACACTGGTCAGTTCCTCCACAGCTGAATGAGACTGTTTCATCAACTCTCCTGGTCAATGATAACTGGTCCTGAATCAGCTCTGCTGCCATGGCAACCAGCGCTGTAGAGACACAGACAGGTAGATGAAGGTCAGTGTGACAGTGTTTGTCACAGGTTGAGTTTGCTGGCTCCTGATTGGCTGGAAACACTCACCTGAACACAGACAGCACAGAGCAGCAGCTGGGAGGAAAAGCATTTTGTGCCGTGGTGTTTCCTGTGGTGAAGCTGGGGAGAAGTGGAGCTCTGATGCAGCTGAGGCCAAACAAGGACGAGCTGTGAGCTCAGACGAGGGTCGTGTGGTTTCTGACGCCTCCTCAAACCTCCCATCAGCCCCTGCGGTGGTGGACAAGGAAGGTAGATAGTGGGAGGAATAGAATATTTACGATGCGATATTATTCAGGAGGATCATTCATACTGTATATACATAAGATAAATTATTAGAGGGCCCAATGTTGATCCTTGTGGAACACCCACTGAGTTTATTATTATTGATAAACAAACAGAAGAGTTAGTTTCATGTTCAGATATGAGAGTTTCATTACTTTCATCATCGAATGTTTTCTTCAATTCTGAAAATATAGAAACAACTTCAAGGTCCAGTTTCACAAAGACTGAATTCATCTGTTGCGCAAAGCAATTTAGTTCTTGACTATCTTAAGCCCGTCTGTGGTACAATGAATTCTGGGTAAATTAAGACTTCTTTAAAAATAAAAAAATGGTCAACTAAGGAACTGCATCCAAACTCTGAGCTCTGTTTAACTCAGCAGAAAATGTTTGTCTTTAGGAAAATAAATTCTTCATCAGATAGAAAATGTTCCACTGAGTTACATACAGGTCTTTTCTGTGGACATTATAGGTAGAAATATGTTATTAAGTAAAAGCTGAGTCTTTACAGCACACACTATGTTTTATTAGTCGTCGTCATCAGCTTGAAACACAGAACTAAAGATTCCCGCTGCAGCTGAAAACTCCAGGTCAATATGTGGCATAGACATCAGGTGTATTAATAATTTACTGATCACCAAGCGAATCAATAACTTAGCAGCTCAAAGTCACAAAGAATACAAATGAAGACATTCTGGTGGTCTTTACTCTGATGGACACTGACGTCTGTTGATGACCTAAAAATATATTTTGTTTGATGGTGTCTAATCTTATCGTAGCTTCTTCTGCTCAAGGGACAAAACTGAAAAACGTCTGCTGTCAGTTTTCAAGACTACGGGTAGTTATTGTTTGATGAGACTGTCCTGTAACAAATGAACCTATAGGTCGTCTGTGTAGCAGCTTATTATGACCCATAGTTACGTTTTGTTGCTAGGTGACACCTAGTGGTCGTAAAAATTACGACAGGAGCAAAGGGAAAAGTGTTGGTGACGTAGTATAAAGAGAGACAAAGTCCACGTCAGGAGGAGGTTGTGGTGGATGGATGAACATGACACAGGAAAGCGGCGTTCGATTCCCACGTGAAACTAGTTGTTTATATCGTTTCTATTATCCATGACCGTTCGTTGTTATTGTAACCATGACAACAAAGATTGTCTGATGTTGAGGAAGTGCCTGTTTTAACCCAAAATAATGATTTTTTTCCCTAAACCTAACCAAGCCATGGCTGTTATTATAGTAACCACAGCAACGTTGGTACGCCGCTCTCGGTACAGTCGTGTGTTTATTATGGTAACCACGACAACAGAGGTCCAGTAAGCATCCCGCTTAGGGGCGCTATTTGACATGACACTGCTATAGGTCGTATCAGAGGGTTGAAAAAAACGACCAATATGGTTGTTTAGGTTGGAGGAGTTTTTGCGTTTGATATGTTTTTGAATGTCTTTTAAGTAAATAATCTAAACTGAGAAACAACATGGAGCTGGTGGAAGGCTTTTACTGTGAAGGGGCCAAAGGAAGCGTTTCAGATTGTTGCCCTTTGTTTGTTTGTTCGTGGCCCGTCTGAGCTGGAGGTGAAACCTGGGTTGTGGTTTACTGCTCTCTTCCTGTCACTAACACTGTTTGTTCATCTGGAGGTTTTTGTTCAGGCTGCAGGGATTATTTCTCACTGTGGGAAACTTTCTTCTGACAGCAGCAGTAGTAGGAGGCTGAATGAGAGAGTTGAACTTTCTCTATCTTCAACTCACAGCCGTCTGTTTTTCTTGAAGCTGAGAAATCGTCTTTCTGAGGATGACTGTAGCGTGAGTTAACCGTCCCATCAGACATGTCAACATGTAGAATCACTCTGTGTGGGTCTGTCTCCGTCTTCTGGTACCAGTAAACCTGCTGTTTACCACACTGGTCAGTTCCTCCACAGCTGAACGAGACTGTGTCACCAACTCTCCTGGTCAATGATAACTGGTCCTGAATCAGCTCTGCTGCCATGGCAACCAGCGCTGTGGAGACACAGACAGGTAGATGAAGGTCAGTGTGACAGTGTTTGTCACAGGTGGAGTTTGCTGGCTCCTGATTGGCTGGAAACACTCACCTGAACACAGACAGCACAGAGCAGCAGCTGGGAGGAAAAGCATTTTGTGCCGTGGTGTTTCCTGTGGTGAAGCTGGGGAGAAGTGGAGCTCTGATGCAGCTGAGGCCAAACAAGGACGAGCTGTGAGCTCAGACGAGGGTCATGTGGTTTCTGACACCTCCTCAAACCTCCCATCAGCCCCTGCGGCCCACAGATGAGGCGGCTGTCTGACCGAAGGCCTTTTTTCACTGCAGACATTTTGACTTGTGACAGTAGAGAAGCACAGGTGTGACATTAACAATGGACTCTGAACCTGAAGAAGCTAAATGGAATTCAGCCTAATTTCTTTTTATTATTTACACCTGTGACATGTTCGAAATGTCTGTAGTGAAAAAAGATCACATTGTTGTTTTATGACATTATTTGCACAGTGTAAATCATTTTAGTCCAATCAGATTTTTTTTGTGTATATTTTCTGTAGAATTAAACTGTTTAAATCCAGTGTACAATCAGAATATTTTGGTGATGGTATAACGTGAAAATCAATACTGTTCCCTGTTTAAATAAAGGATATAGAGAAATAAGGTGTTTCTGAGTCTCTGTTTGCTACTGGTGCTGAAATTTAAAATGAATCAGAGAGGAAGACCTCCACCCTGTGGTTAGTTAGAAGAAGTGCAGGGAGATCCAGATGATGCTGATGGTGGTTGCCATAACGACGTGATGATGCTCTTGCCTCTTGTTTTATTGAAATGCAAAAATAACACAGTGACACATGCTGAAACAAAACAAGTAACTAATACTTAGAGTCATTGCTGCTACTACGTCGAAAAATTTGTTCAAATACTATTTCTACTGCATTTAATACAATGCAGTGAATTCTAATATTACAAATACAGCAACTGCTACAAAATATCACCACTGCCTCTATTTCTTTTACATCCACATTGTTCATTTTATTTTACACGAATCCTATGAAGCACTTTGACTGGACAGAAACTACAACTAGATATACTTTTTGCATCTGTACTAGAAAACCGCAGGTATTATAATTGTCATGCTACAGGCTAAAAGTCCACTACAAATACTACCTGCTGTTAGAAATAGAAGATATCCACTGAATAAAATACCCCAAATACCTCTATTATTGTTGCTTTTATTCACTGTGGGCATAGAACAAAATGATGTTTGTTAACTCTCAGACACAAGCAACAATGGAAGAAAGACCATTAAAACAATAAATAAAAACAAAATCATAAAAAAATGAAATAAAATTACATAATAACATAAATTAGATAAATATGAAGATGTAGATTCCTCTGTCCATTTATAATAAATAAAATGCACTTGCATGAGCCTAGTTACAGTGTGAATGGTATTGGACAATAAGTCCAACTAATGCTGCAAATATTTGTACTGACATTACCACAACATAGTCCTGATCTCTGTATCTGTATTTGGTTTTGTTGAAGTTCACACCAGTTGTTTTGGGTGGTATTCTTATGTATTTTTTAATTCTGCCACCGTTATTCACTATATTTAACAGACCTAAGCAAGGAATCCATTTTGATATATTCACAAACCAGACTCCATTCAAAACATCTCACTTTCTGTCTTCATGGCTTCACATCCTAATACAGTGACTTGTTAATTATTCTTCCAATCACCTGACGCCAACTCACACCAGATGGCAGCAGCAGGCTGCGTGAACCAGATTTCCCCAAAATCTCTCTGAGACAAAGTGCAACTTGATCGATCAATCGATGTTGTACTGATCAAGTCACTGAGATGAATGTAAGATATAGGCTTAGGGCCCTTGACTTATAGTCCGGTGAACAATGAAGCATCAAACTGATAAATGTCTGTTGTTTTTCCAAATACTACAAATACTTATTCTAGTATGACTGGAACTGTGGTGTTTACTGCGAGTGTCTCCATTTGGTCTCGCATCCAGACCCCGTTAGTATTTCTCTTGTTTTTATCCTGTTAATCATCTGAAACCAAACCACAGCAGGTGGCAGCAGCAGGCTGTGTGATCCAGTTTTCCACTAAATCTGACCTAAATAACGTGCAACTGAATGGCTCAAATGTATTACGTATTGATCGAAAGTCGCTCAACATTGATATAAATCCTTTTAACTTGTCTTAATTACCCGACAAGCAAAAAAACCTTAAATCAACACATTTCTGAATGGAGCTCGTCGACCGAAGCTTTCTCTCAAAGTCCAGACTCAAGCCGGGTAACGTTTATTTTTAACAACGTCGCTGGATGTTGAGAGGTTAGCAAACCCTGTTTGTATGTAACAATTGATTATCTATATGCATGTACAGTATTTGGCTTTAATTATGGTTTTAGTCAGCTAGCAGCTAAGCTAACCCGTAAACTCAGGTTGCTGTTGTTATGCAGTGCCGTTAACATCTATCTCAACTAGATTTATGCCCCGAATTGTCCAAACTACACTGCACCACAAAACTGTAAAAGCATATAAAGCAGAAAGTGATTTTAATACATTTTGGGGCCAAATTCATAAACTCTAATCCGTCCATTCTGTCCAGGACTGCATTATTCTTCCTTGTTCACTTCCTGACACAACAAAACGTCGTTGCGACGTGTTGCATTCTGGTAAATGTAGTCAAATGAACTTTAATGTTATCAATTTAAATAATTCATCATTCGACACGGGTTTGAGTAAATATATTTTCCCAAATTACAGAATGAAATTGGCACAAAGAAAAAAGAAAATAGAGTTATTCATATTATTGTGTGTAAATATTCAAACGTAGTTACGCAGCGGGACTACAACTCCCACAATCTGGCGTCATTGCGTGTCACGTTTAGCAACGGTCAGTCGCTCAAGAAAAAAACAGCCGCTTCCGTGTTGTTCTTGTGTTATTTTGGTTAATAACTGTCGTTAGCGGGGTCCCGGCTCGTCTGACGGTCTCGCCGGAGTGTGATTATCATGGTTTTGTGAAGCTGACACACAGTTTCAGCTTTTTCTTCCACCCGAAATGTCGCTGCTACAGAGCTCAAAGAAAAAAGACAAGCGTATTTTGTCTGGTACCTGCCCAGACCCGAAATGTCAGGCGAGGCTGTTCTTCCCCGCTCACGGCTCCGTTAGCATCGAGTGCACCGAGTGTGGTCAACGCCACGAACAGAAGAACCTGCTCAACGTCGAAGAAGTGACGGATCCAGATGTTGTGCTTCACAATCTGCTCAGAAACGCCCTGCTCGGCGTCACCGGGGCCCCGAAGAAAGGGACGGAGCTGGTGAAGGTAATGGGGCTTTCTAATTACCACTGCAAGCTCCTGTCCCCGGTGCTCACCAGGTACGGTATGGATAAACAAACCGGCAAAGCCAAGCTGCTGAGGGAAATGAACCAAGGGGAGATGTTTGACTGCTCGCTCCTGGGGGACAGAGCTTTCCTGATTGAGCCGGACCATGTGTCCACCATGGGTTACGGTAAGGACCGGTCAGGGAGCCTCATATACCTGCATGACACTCTGGAGGAGGTTAAGAAAGCCAATGGTAACAGAGAGTGTCTCATTCCGGTCCACGTGGATGGAGACGGGCACTGCCTGGTCCACGCCGTGTCCAGAGCGCTGGTGGGCAGAGAACTGTTCTGGCATGCCCTGAGAGAGAACCTCAAACAGAACTTCAAGCAGAACCTGGACCGCTACAAGGCCCTGTTCCAGGATTTCATTGACGCCGCAGAGTGGGAGGACATCATCAACGAGTGCGACCCCCTGTTCATCCCACCTGAAGGCGTGCCGCTTGGACTGCGCAACATACACATATTTGGTTTGGCCAACGTCCTCCACCGACCCATAATCCTGTTGGACTCCCTGAGCGGGATGAGGAGCTCCGGGGATTACTCAGCCACCTTCCTGCCCGGGCTGGTGGCCGAGGAGCAGTGCCGGGGGAAAGACGGCAAGCTCAACAAACCCATCTGCATCGCCTGGAGCAGCTCCGGCAGGAACCACTACATCCCTCTGGTGGGAATCAAGAACACGGTGCTGCCCAAGCTCCCGGCCCGCCTGCTGCCGAAGGCGTGGGGCGTCCCTCAGGAGCTCATCAGGAAGTACATCAAGCTGGAACCGGACGGGAGCTGCGTGATCGGAGGCGACCGCAGCCTGCAGGATAAATATCTGATGAGGCTGGTCAACGCCATGGAGGAGGTGTTCATGGAGAAGCACAACATCCACCCGTCACTGGTGGCTGACGTGCACCAGTACGTCTACAGGCGGACCGGTGTGATCGGAATCCAGCCCGAGGAGGTGACTGAGGCAGCCAAGAAGTCGATGATGGAGAACCGGCTTCACCGCTGCCTGATCTGTGGCGCCCTCTCTGAGCTCCACGTGCCGCCGGAGTGGCTGGTTCCTGGTGGGAAGCTCTACAACTTGGCCAAGTCCACACACGGCCAGCTGCGGCCAGACAAGAATTACAGCTTCCCCCTCAATAATGTGGTCTGCTCTTATGACCCCCAGAGAGACGTCCTCATCCCAGACTACAAACTGAGCTCCCTCAACACCTGCAACTGGTGTCACGGGACGTCGGTCCGTCACATCCGCGGCAACGGGTCGGTGGTTTACCTGGACGGGGACAGAACCAACACCCGCTCCCAGGGGGGGAAGTGTGGATGTGGCTTCAAGCATTACTGGGAGGGAAAGGAATATGACAACCTCCCCGAGGCCTTCCCCATCACACTGGAGTGGGGGGGTCGGGTGGTGCGAGAGACTGTGTACTGGTTCCAGTATGAGACTGACACAGCGTTGAACAGCAATGTGTATGATGTGGCTATGAAACTGGTCACCAAGCACTTCCCGGGGGAGTTTGGCAGCGAGATCCTGGTGCAGAAAGTGGTCAACACCATCCTGCATCACACCGCCAAGAAGAACCCGGACGAGTACAACCCGGTGTCCATCGACGGGGCTCACGTCCAGCGTCTCACCGACACCGCAGACACTCATCAGGTGGCGGACCCCCAGCCGCCCACCAAGATCATCCTGACTGGTCAGAAAGCAAAGACGCTCCACAAAGAGGAGCTGACGATGAGCCGGGCAGAGCGCAGCATCCAGCAGAGCATCAGCGAGCAGGCCTTCGTCAGTCAGAAGCGACGGACTGACAAGCTGAAGCAGGAGCAGAAAGGACACGGCCGGGCGTCCTCCCCCAGCGGGTCTCCAGAAACCTCTTCCTCTTCTGCTCCGGCCACGCCCACCAAGTCCTCCTCCCCCTCCTCGTCCTATAAGGAGAAGAAGATCCGTGTGACCACCAGTGACGGCAGGCAGGCCATGCTGACCCTGCAGGCCCACACCACCTTCTCAGAGCTGCAGAGGAGCATTGCCAACCAATTTGGCGTGCCGCCGGCGCAGCAGTGCATCCGCTACGGCTTCCCGCCCAAAGAGCTGGCCCCTCCAAAGGACAGCGAGGAGAACGAGCCCGTGGCGCTGCAGCACGGTGACAGGGTAACGGTGGAGATCCTGAAGGGCCCTGAGGACAAGAGCCCCGCGGCCTCCATCCCTCGAGCCTCCAGCTCGCACTCCGCCCTGCACTCGGTGAAGAGTGAGGACGCCGTGACGTCCGGCAGGATGAGCAGCCGGGAACTCCAGGACAGCATCGACCTTGAGATGTCCTCCCTCTGTCTCCTAGCAACCTTGATGGGTAAGAGTACAGAGGAGTGTGACATGTAAGCCACCTCCCCTGAGCCCCCCCCCCAGTGATCAATCTATTGATTATTTAACTGTGAGACACAGTCTAATGATTCACTCAGCTGATAGGAGACGCAGAAAAGCAGATCACATTTTGAACTTTGGGTAAAAAAAAAAAAAGTAAATATAATTTTACTTCATAAATCACTAATTGATCAAATTGCAATCAAACAATTGATTATTTAACTAACAGTTTCAGCAAAAGATCAATTTCATGTTACAAACCTCTGTAATTCCCTTAGTCAGAATGTTCATTTATTTCACATGTACCTGCAGCTGGACTCCAATATATGAGTTATGTATATAACTATATATATATATATATATATATATATATATATATATATATATATATATATAGACAACTAGACAACTTGGTACATCTGATCTCGAGCAGATGTGTCTTCACCTCAGTTTACAACATCTGGAGTGAGTTTGTGTCTGTCTGTGTCTCTGTGCTGACGTTGAACGTGCTCGCGCTGCCGCACGTTATTACATGCAGCTGAGAGTTAGCGTTCGCCGCACTCAGAGCGGGTTACTCCTCAGTCACCTGTGAGCGGCGGTGATGCTCAGATGAAACTGTTGTCGTTTCACTCAGGTCCAGGATGTGCAGCACAGGTGCATGCTGCTTCCTGATTGCTCACAGCAGGCAGGTGAATAACACACCTGCAGGTTTCCACGGAGCGGCTGACGGAGCGCACATGTTGCAGGTGACACCCGCCACGGTGTCTGTTTCTGATCAGCTGCCCTGAATCCTACCAGAAAAAGTGTGTGTGTGTGTGTGTGTGTGTGTGTGTGTGTTGTAAATGTGCTGACTCAGGCATCTCACCTGCCAGGGGGGTCAAAGGTTGCGGCTGCATTCAGATAAACAGATCAGCAGGCCAGCAGGCAGTGTGACAGAGAGCGTCTGTCGATATTCAGGAAGGATTCATCTGCACTCTGAACGCTCTGCAGGCCTGACGCTGCATTTCCTGTTAGCAAGAGCTCATATTCAATAATCCTCCAAAACATCCGCTCATCAGTCTGTTTCTAACGTGGCGCTCGGAGTCTTCACACTGAGACGTACCATCATGTTTAGATAGAAGACATATATGATATTTGATCCGAGGTCCTTTCTTTACTCCTTTCCTTTGCTGTCTGATGAGTTATGACTCCCCTGATGTTGACTTTAGAAATCAAAAAGTATCTGTGACACTTACGAAACGTGTCATTGCCAAAAAGAGAAAATGCACAGTCACTCACATGCAATTAAATAATGAATCATTGCATCAGTGAGCACAATACTGATGCTGTTCCAAGGATTCTTGTTTGATAAAATAAGCAGGTCTATGAATTTTTCATTTCTAGAAATCAGTTGAAACAATTAGTCAATTCATCAATTAGTCCATCTGGAGACAATTAATCAGCAGCTGCTTTAGTCATTTTTCTCCAAGCAAAAAATCAAAACATTTGCTGACTCTATTCATGGAGTCGGCAAATAGTAGACCAGAAATACAGGTACAGGGCAGTAATGCGTTGTGAGTTGGCCCGAGTGCAGCAAAGGAAATAAAAGAGCAGCGTCACGGCTGAAAGCAGCTCGTCTGGTTCTGACTCCAGGTCTGAAGATCTAAGAGCCCTAATGAGTTTATAGAATTGTGTTTTTTCTCCCCTTTTATTATGTGATTTATAAACTAGAGGCAGCACTTCTGTTCTATTCTGTAGGTGTAAAGATTAAAGTGCAGGAGTGATGTGCTCAGTTCTCCCGGGTCAGACCGGTCGAGAGGCCGTTAGAGATGGTCCACCCTGCTGAGCATGAAGAGCTTCTCTCAATCCAGTCTGGACCTGAGACTCTTAATTCTGTCTTTAATGATAAAAGGCTTTTGCTTCTTTCTTGACGTGGCTGCTGAAGCTCAGATCTGAGTCACTTGAAACACAAAGACTTCTAACTTTTGGGTTTTTGTCTTTATAATCCTGGAATCAAGCTGAGCATTAACTTTTATTCTTTTCTACTTGTTTCCAGACACAGTGATTTCTGTCTTGTCTTAAATGAATTGAAGTAAATGTAATTACATCCAGTGTTTTACTTGCTGTAAGCACTGATAGAGTGAGTGTAAGGGGCTCCTTCATTTGGTGAAATAAAGGTGAAGTAAATCTGAGTATCATCTGCATAGCTGTGATAACCGCCGTTATTGTCATGGATGATTTAGGGGGCGATAGAGGGAACATGCATATGGAACATGTACTGGTCCAAAACGTCTACTTTGACGTCCGCGTTTAGTCGTCAAATTTGGTTACACCAACACAAGCAGTTCTGCATCTGGACTGTTGCTAAGCAACACATAAACATTGTCCTGACCTGCACAGTGACACTAGCTAGCTACTTTATCCCCACGTTCCCTCAGGTGTTTCTGAAGTGTCCAGTCTTCTTCCTCCATCCTGACGACCGAACATCGTTTCATTCAAATGTTATTTCTGAAATATTTTCATCTTTGTTTGTTACAATCTGAGACTGATAACAACGTTAATGTGACACTGATGAACAGGTAATAGAACACCTGTGAAGAGGAGTGATACATGGAGTTAAAAGTCCCAGTGCGGTTGTGCTCTATATCAGTCTCATGGAGTGAATCTCGTCCAATCAGATCACTTGGTGTGAACTGACTGTTGTATAATCTGTTTTAGCAGCTGGAGTTTTAGTGATTTGGGAGCCAGTCTGAGATAAAAGATAGAAGCTCAGTGAAGCTGTCGTCAAAATTTCTTGACATATTGAAATGGGTTTTTACATATGGAAACAACAGCGCCACCTGTCTTGTATAAAGAGAAAGTTTGGCGGGGCTTTCACTTAAACATATAAAATCAAACCTATAAGTAGAGACGAGGTCATTGTTTAAAAAAGACTTGTTGTTCTGCAGAGGTGGTTTTGTAGAAGAGCGCATCGTTCTTCCTGTTACCCGTCGAGACAGGAACAGACTCACTCTGTGTGTGCTTGCAATTCAGTCGGCTTTCAAACCAGCGGTTTAGATACTGTTATTAGATACTGTTTATTTTAATTTTGTCTGCATGTGTGACCGCTCATGTTGCTGCTGCACTACCAGATGAAGCTGAGCAGTAAAATATTCTCCTAACTGACAGAGCAAACTGCAAAAACAAGCCCCAGACTGGAGGAGAGGAGCTTGTCCTTTCAGACAGCGACCAGGCAGCTGTCAGATTGATTTTATTTTAATATGCTTTGAAAGTCAGCTCTTACGTCTCTGTCAGATGGGCTCAAATTGTGTTTTATTGTTTTGTGGCAGTAACATGCGACAGACTGAATATGCTCTTGAATATCATGCTGTCTTTAGATCATCGTAACTCCTCAGTGGTCTGAGCTACAGACATACAGACACCGAATCTGTGCTTTGCAGTCAGCCATGACTGAGTGACATGTATAATTAGCTGAGGCTGTGCTGTTGAACTTGATGATACTGTAAAAATAACAACTTTCTAACCCAAAACACAAAGGCCTGCGAAAACAGGAGTCTTACTGTGGGTTGAATCTGCATTGTTACAGCTACATGCGAAGTAATCTGCAAACACTGACTCGCTTTAACCTCGTGGTGTGACGTTAAATCCTCGTTAACTTGTGTGAACTGTTGTTTCTCTGTTCCAGGTGAGGATGTTTGGTCGTATGCAAAGAAGCTGCCGCACTTATTCCAGCAGGGCGGCGTCTTCTACAACATCGTCAAGAAAGACATGGGTAGGTTTCATGCAGTGTGTTTACATGTACTTAAATAACCAGGATACAGTCAACCAATCAGTTTATTCTTTTGTATTTATATGTTATGGAAACCAGAAACCATGTTTCTGAAATCATAGTAGAAGATGAGAGAAACCTGGTGAGAATATCTCATACATAACATGTGCAGGTGTTGCTGTGATTAAAGGACGGGTCGTTACGTGCAGAGATGATCCTCGAATTCAAAATAATCTAACTAAAGAAGTGAGATCAAAATCTCATTTACAAGTGAGACCTGAAAATAAAAGAAATAACAAAAAGAAATATTGATAGCAAATACAACTTTCCATACATACAGTCATGTGTTTATATAAACAGAGATCAGAGTGAACATTTAAATGCTTTTAAATATGCATTAAGATACACAACCAGGTTGACGATAAGATGACGACAAGACAATAAGTAAAACAGTGTCCAGGAAGTGCTCTCCCAGTACAGAGCTTATTGTAGTGTGTTTTCTTCATAACAGCACCTTAATGAAGAAAATACATTAAAATAGTAGGTGATGGTTCCTAAATAACATGTCATCACCAACCAGGAGTAATCAGATTACAGCAGTGCGTGAAAACACATCAGGTTTTCTGGTTTCTCTTCCTTACTGGCTGAATTATGTAATTAATTATGTAATTATTATGAATTATTATATAAAATGGTCAAGTATTGAACGTAGCGATGGGGGAAATAAAGCTACGGAAACAATGAAATGTCAAACGGTGACATCTGCTGGTCAGACTTTGGTACTGTAATTCGTGGAAGCATTAACTGCAGAGCTCATAATGAAACTGAGAGTCCAAATCGAAGTGAAGTCATCCTTGATGTTTTGTTAAATAAGGATTTAACAAAAAAAGAAACCACTTTTTTTTCTCTGTGGACTGAGGCTTTGATACTTTCATAGTATTAATATAGAAGCTAGAGCTGATCTATAATCTATAATCACACTACACATGGACACAGACCTTTACACTGGAGGAGCTTTAAGTCTTTGTTAGACTCTTCGTCTTTGGTTGATCTGATATTTAAATCAAGATTTTGATCATTTCATTCTGTAACTTCAGTAACTAAAAGGTCTTCTGGCTCTTTTTATTCAGTTAAAAAAAATAATAAACTACGTTTCAGAGTATAAAGGGTTTGTATTGGCACCAGTAAATAAAATGAAAACCAGCAGCTTTGTTAAATATCGTAATATTTCCTCTTCCTCTCCTTCAGGCCTGATGGACGGGAAACACTGCACGCTGCCTCACCTGACGGGGAAAACGTTTGTTTATAACGCAGCAGA
This sequence comes from Seriola aureovittata, assembly GCF_021018895.1. Classification (NCBI taxonomy): domain Eukaryota; kingdom Metazoa; phylum Chordata; class Actinopteri; order Carangiformes; family Carangidae; genus Seriola; species Seriola aureovittata. The sequence goes on along the minus strand of NC_079375.1, from coordinate 26,149,007 downwards.
GGAGCGTCTGGAGCTCTGTGTCGACACCGCAGGTCACTTTCCTGTCGGCCCTGATGTGGAGGAGCTGGTGAAGGAGGCGCTGGTGCAGCTGCGTTCAGAGGCAGCCACAAGGGGCAGCAGAGAGGGGAGCCCGTCACATGGCGTGCTGCGGCTGGGTAGCGGTGGCGTGGTCCGTAAGAAGGAGCAGCTGCAGAGCGTCACCGCCTTCCAGGGTAAAGGTCACTCTCTGGGCAGTGCCGGTGGCTCCTCCCCTCCGGAGCACAGGCCTATCACGCGCCAGCACAGCAGTGGCGTGGATCTGAGCGCCAGCGTGTCCAGAGGCCCCCCGGACCTGTCGGACATCCCCGAGGACACCACCAGGGAGCTGGTTCGCATGGCACCCGGCTTTGTCACCATGAAGGACGGGCGCGGTCTGGACCCCAGCCTGATGGAGCAGCAGCGGAGGAAGCTGCAGGAGATGGTCTCCTCCATCCAGGCTTCCATGGAACGCCACCTGAGAGAGCAGCAGAGCGCCGCTGCCGCCGCCGCAGGGGGCGGGGCCAGCCAGGAGCGGACAGGCGGGACTAAGACAGGTGCGGGCCAATCAACATCCACACCGAGCCACGAACCTCCAGCTGCAGCAGGCGTCTCGTCAGCTGACAAACCAGAGGGGAAGGCAGAGGAGCTGGAGGAGATGGAGAGCCAGGACGCCGGGCAGAGCAACACCACCGAACCCATGGATCACTCCTGATCACTCCAGACCCCCAGCACCGCCCCCCGCCCCGCCCTCACCCGCCTGGCCAGCATCTGTGGGTCGTAACGCCTCAGGTCGGATCCTAAAGCTTTTGGTCTTCATCGTGTTTCGTTGTCTTTACTGCATGACTCCAAAGCGGGCCGACCGTCCTCGCCTCGCCGCACACTCGGGGCGGGACATTTACCGACAAGGCGATATATTGTGACACACTGTCTGCGATACATCATTGATGCGCTCACACCACTACCACAGTTCTGTTGCAGTACTGAAGCTGTTGCTGTGTGTGTTTAAACTCTATGCACTTTGGTACACAGCCCCTCACCACAGCTTGTGATTGATTCCTGCGTTTAACAGAAATTATTTTTCATTTAATGATATGTTTTTTTTTTAGTTGATGATGTATCATAAACGACTGTCTTACAATATATCGCAGAGTCTCTAGTTTGGTGACAGACTTGTATCTCTCGCCCTGCAGACGTCTCACCCTCTCGCTATAAACACCCAGCGATATCCGAGGAGGAGAAACTACTCGTGTGTGAGACGCGTTCCTGTAGATAGAAAAGTCCTCTGAGTCTTAATCTGCCACCAGGGAGGAGAGTTGCTGGTCGCCAGCGGCGTAACGTCCTGCAAACATGCTTCCATCAACGTGCACGCTCCGAGACGTGCACCAGCCTCTGTACGCATCAACGCCTTCATCACCGAAATCTGCTTTTCCACCGTCCGTCTGTCTGAGGGCCGCAGGGAGAACTCTGGATCTGTGTTTGCTCGACTGTCTGATGCCTTCGCATAAAGTTTTGCGCCCCCCCCCCCCCCCCCCCCCCCCCCCCCCCCATGGTCACAATTTAAATTCAACATTTAATCCAGCTTCAGACCGACCTGTGCCACCTATAGGCCAGTGACAGCTGCTGCAGTTTTGACACGTGTGCCACCTGCAGGTAAAAAGTCTCACTGTGTTTTTTTTTTTCCGTTTTATTTTTCACATATAAAGCCTCTAAAATGTTGTTTTTGTTTCCGCTCCACACGGCGTAACGTCACGTGTCCACTATCCACAGATTGATCGGCCGATAAGTAACAAGCGTCAGCACTGAAATGCCAAAGATATGTTTCTTTAACAACCCGACGCATTGACAAGTTTATTTTTACACTTTAAAATAACCTTTAAATTACATTGTATGGCCACAGCCCTTTTTAAAAAGACAGCAGGTCAGACTCTAGTTTGTTACACAGATGCCAAACAGAAATGATTAATGTAGCTTGACTTAGTTTGATTTCTTACTCTGAATACTAGAGCTGTAAACTTTGGTTTTATTAAAATCCATAATGTGTATAAGTAGAGCAGTAGACTCAGATGACTGATAATTAATATGATCAACATTTGTCTGATGGTCAAGTGCCTGGAAAATCTTCATTTTGAAGCCCAATTCAGCCATAAGCTGAAATGTGCTTAAATTAGAGTATTTAATATCCTGTAGAGGTTAGTGTTACACAGTGACGTTCCTGTTGATTGTGTAAAAACCACAAACACTCTGAGAAACACCCTCCTTACCTGCATGTGGCACTATTTTCAACTTGCAGCGCCTGTCTTTAAATTTAAACAGCTCAGCATTTTGTCAAAATAAAGCATTTTTTTAGGAAACAAACTATAAGAATTTGGAAGAAAATGTGTTGCACAGTGAAAGGTTGCTGAGCAGAAGTGACTTATGGTCTGTAAAGGTCTTGCAGGTGTGTTGAACTGGTCTGATAATGAGTAAACGGCCCCCTCGTGTGGAGAAACTCTCAAAGTTATAAAGCTGATGAATGCAGCGCTTCACATCGTTAAGCAAAAAAATTTGTCGACTAATTAGTCATTAAACTCCTGGTTTACTAAATACCCAAATATCAAAGTGCTGATGATTTCCTTAATTAAAGACAACCCATCATTTATTTCACTGTTTTTACAAAAGTAACATTTTTACCTTTAAATGTAAGTAAAACATTTAAAGGTAGGCAGGAGAATGATGATGATGATCATGGTGATGATGAAGAACTTATTTTCTTTTTCTTTGCTCTTAATGTATGGTCACGTTGCCCCTCCCCCACCCTGCTCTCAGCCCTGAAACAGGAAGTGATGTCATGGTTATGACGATCAGAGCGATCACAAACTGTAAGTCAGTTTGTTGTTGTGCTAAATATGTTGACAAAAAACGCTAGAATAAAAACATTAATCTCCATGCGTATCAAAGTCCCTCATGCGGGCTTGAACAAAAGTGAACAGGAGGCTGAGCAGAGGAGGTGTCATGTGACCATTCACTGGCTCAGTCGTTGCTTTATGTTTGAAACCTCCTATTTTAAAAAGCAGAATACGACCAAAGATAAACCAGGTTCAAGTTTTCAGTCCAGTTCAAAAAAACAGTTTTTGGATCTGATATTTGGTAAAGGAAACTCCCCCACAGGCCTTTGTGTTTCTGTCCTATGCAAAATCTTCACTGGACTTCCAAAAAAACAATGATCTCAGTTTGGAGTTTATGAGATCCACCAGCTGAAGCTGAAGGTGACGCTGAAGCTGACGCTGAAGCTGACGCTAAAGCTGAAGCTGATGCTGAAGGTGACGCTGAAGCTGAAGGTGACGCTGAAGCTAAAGGTGACGCTGAAGGTGACGCTGAAGCTGAAGGTGACGCTGAAGCTAAAGGTGACGCTGAAGCTGATGCTAAAGCTGAAGCTGATGCTGAAGGTGACGCTGAAGCTAAAGGTGACGCTGAAGGTGACGCTGAAGCTGACACTGAAGCTGAAGCTGAAGCCAACAGATCCAACAGTCCTGCAGTAAATCCTGCTCCATGACGGATCCAGCTATATGCTCATTCTAGAGGATGGAGTTTTAGGATTAGGATTTATTCCAGGGCAGTTGTATTAAAATGATGATGAATGATCCCTCATAAACTGCTAATTGAGTGTGTATACATATGAGAATTGTACCTTCCTGTTGGCTTTGACTCACCACTGGGCGGCACTACTGCAGAGGGTAGTGTGTTAAATTTCCACAGGAAACGTCTCCTGTTCTGGTGGCATTGAAAACAGATTATTTTTACTTTTTGTTGTATTTTATTTTATTTTCTCTAAAGTTCTGCAGCCAAAGTATGGAGTCATAGGAGTGCTATAAAAAAAATATGAAACAGAATAAGAAAATAAATTTGGAAACAGGAGTAAATAAATAATAATAGATAATATAAATAAATATAGTAAATACATAAGAAATGAATTAAAAATGTGGCAATATAAACAGAAATAAATAAAGCTTCAAGGGAAAGCAAAGGCAACAAGTGAAAAGCATTTTTTTGTCTTTTATTTATTTCTCTTTATATTTCCACCTTTTTTATTGACTTATTTATTCTTTTATTTATCTCTGCTTTTATTTCCACATTTATTTTCTTCTTTTTTTTTTTTTTTATAGATTTATTCTTTTTTTAGCACTCCTATGATTCCATATCCTCCACAGAAAACGTTCATCACTGCAACGAGACGAGCGAACAAACAAACAGCTGCCGTCTTCATGAGCGTCTGATCACAGTTTGAAAGGTTCTCATGTTCTCCTCATGAAACATCAGTTTTAAAACGGCTTCCCTCCGTTTGTGCCTCTTCTCATTTTGAGTTTTTATTCAGATTTTAGACATTTTTCACACCTCTTCTCATGAAGCTCTCCTGGTTTGGGTGTTTTAGTTCCAGTGCAGTGAAATCTTCGTTTCTGCAGCACACGATAAAATTTAAGAGAATAAATTGATGCTGTTACAACACGACAACCAACCAACCGGCACACTGACTGTGAGCCAGACCTGATCCCCAGCAGCAGTGCTGGACCTCACTGAGGCTCTGGTGTCTGAATGAGAGTAAAATCTCTGCAGCAGGTTCAACATCAGGAGGAAAGACTGAAGCCAGGAGAGTGGAGGCTGTTAGAGCAGCAGGTTCATGAAGTGGTTTCACTTTCACAACTGGCTGAAACGCAGTGTATGTTTCCTCAGGTGTTCAGAGATGTAGAAACTTCATGTATTTCACTTTTCCTGTGTAAAAAAAAAAAAGCTTGTTGCTTCTTAAAGGGCAGCAGCATGAGAGAGTTTTGCCCTCATTAATACACTTTGGTTTTACTACACAACTTCAGTGTTGTGATGATTTGAATTCTGATTTCTACCTGCTAAGGATTTGTCAACCAATCTCTGCAAACTGTGCATTTTATTACATTAGGAAAAGTGCAACAGTTCAAGCCCAGGTTGGCTCTTTTGGGCTGGAATTGTTCTTTCTTTCCTAAATGTAATAAAGCAGAAACAGTGTTGCATGTTTCTGGGAGGCAATTGGACGGTTAAAGTTGTTTCAATTCAGCACCACTAGAAATGACAAGAAATAGCAGCTTATATCTATGATTCATCAAAGTAAAAGTCCCACATTTTAAAATGAGGATGTAATAAGAGGCCGGACAGTTTTAGAGCTGCTGCTTTGGAAATCAGTGTTGTGTGATTCATGAGGAGGCCATGATTCTTCAGGTACCTTCTGAAGTTGTGATTAGTTGCTCATAAAGACCTCTGCATTTTTTCTTACAGCGTAGTTTGTGGTTTTTCCCTCCACACTTGATCATGTCTCAGTCTCGATCCAGAGCAGGGCGTCACGTGAACCACAGCGACGTTCAGCTTCCAGAGGCCTGAACCCTAAAACTCGTTTAAAGGAATAGTCTGACATGTTGGGAAATACGCTGGCTGGAGACTTCCATTGTCTGGTTGAGCTCAGGAATTAGCAGCAACATCTTGTTTGTTTAATCGGGACAAGTTGTGAATTTACGGGGTGGGGGGGGTTTCTGCCACACTGTAGACTTCATGCTAAACTAAGTCGTTCTGTGCTAAAGAGACAAGAGAGTGGTATCAATCTGAACATCTAATCCTCAGCAAGAAAGTGAATGAACTGTTCCTTTAAAATGGCGAGACTGAAAGTCAGTTTACACTTTTGTTGCCAACAAAAGGTTTTTCCACATCTGCATGTTCTTGAAATGACATGGTGTTGATGGAGCAACCGATCGTCAGGCCTTAAAATCACTTTGTTTTACACTGAGGTTCTTTCTGTTTTACTTTTAACTGTGTCAGTTTTACCTCAATCAAACTCCATTTATTTAAACTTAAATCCTCATGTTTGACTTTCAAAATCTCCTTGACCTATTTCGTTTTCTGGTTTTTGGCAAAAAAAAAAAAATTCTCAATCTCAGTCTCAACATGTGATTCACAATCCTTCTGTTTTTCATTGCTCTGAGGTTTATTTTTGCTGTTGAGGCGAACAAATGTAAGACTTAGCACTTTGTTGGAGAAGAAGAGGGAATGTTAGCGTAGCAGATTCACATTAGCTGAACATATGTCAGTCAGAGAGGAAACCGGTCGGCGGAACAAATCAGAAAGAAGAGAAGTTTGCTCAGACGACGCTGCTGTAACAGACTTGAAGTTTTTCTTTGTGACTGCTGTACTAATGACATGAAATGTAATCCAGTTGTATAATAGTATATATTGTAGAATATTTGGACCTGTACAGAAACTATAGAAACACAGATTGTTCAGTTCCTTCAGCTCTTTTTTTTTTTGTTAATTTCTCTCTGGTTTGCTAATAAAATATTGATGATACACGGCTTCGACATCGCTGTTTGCATGTGTGATGAATTTTCAACCGCAACAATAAAATCACTTCCTTCACTTGTTTTTGTATTTTGTCGTCACTAACAGATTTTTCTGTTTGTCTGTTTGAGACAAAAACATTTTATAACTGTTGTCCATTTTCTGAAGTCACCACAGTGTTTATGAATGTATGAATGTGTTTTGTTTTGGGAAATTATAAAATTTCAGAAAAATCACATTCAGTTCAATATTATTTTATTTCTGTTTCTGTTTCTCCTCGAGACCTTACAATATTATAGAGAGAAACCCAACAGTTCCACAATGAGCGACACTTGGTGATTAGAGAGGAAAAACTCTGAAGCATTTTTTAAAATTAGCTTTTGTGTCCAACTCCTTAAACCTAAACCTTGTGTAGATATAATGAAACAACATTGTTGTGCTTGTGATTTTAGATGTGAACCTACAAGTTACTCAGAAACCATTATGACCTGTTGATTTATTTATGACATTTTAATTACCTATGCTCATACATGATGAAATACAAAACTAATTTAAAGAGAGAAACTGTGAGCTGCTCACTTGAAGAACAGGACCTTGGTCTTTAAATTATTGTAGACGTTTTAGTTTGACACAAATAACTTGTTCACATTTTTGAAAGCAGTGAAAGACAGTTCAATGCTTTGGATATCACCAATTATTTTATGTGTGATTTTGCATCCATTTGCCACAACATGATGCATGTCAATAATGCACAGTATGCTTATTGATATTGTGATAATTGTTTCAAATATATTTACCACAACCCTGTCGGAGTAAAGTCTCTGCATGTTGAGATTCTTTGCAAAGTGGAATGAGCTAAATTTAGTGAAGTGTGCATATGAACGGCTGCAGCTGTATCTGTCTCAATCTTGTTGGAAGTCTTTCAAAAAGATTCAATATTGAAATGCAGCTAATGAGTCATTTCAGACCCGTTTCTTCCAGATGTTACTGTACAGTAAACCTCTTCAGTTCTATGAGCGCCATATTAGTTAACAGTAATGAGCAGAAACAGATTAGGATTTGTTTACACCAAGACAAATAGTTCTGCAACTGGACTGGTACTGGAGTGTTGCTAAGCAACACAAAAATATTTTCCAGACCAGACAATGTCATGTGAGCGCAACTGGTGTGTGCTGAAGTATCCAGGCTTCTTCCCTTCACCCTCTTCTAACGACCAGACATCATTTAATCAAAAGTTAATTATAGAAATATTTTCATCTTTTGCAAAGTTTGTTACAATCTGATATCGATTAACCGGTTAATAGAATAACCATAAAGCGGAGTGATACATGTAGTTAAAAGTCCCAGAACTGATTGATGACTCCCCTCCAATGAAATTACTTGGTCGAAACTAACTTGTAGAAATGTACTAAGATCTGTCCTAACAAAAAAAAAAACCCAACCCCAAACTAGTTCAGAGGAAATAAGGGTAATTTCCCTGTAAAATTAGGCAGCACAGATACAATCATAACTTAAGGCGGAAAGACAAGTTAGCTCACTTCCACTGTCGGAACTTGACAGTGTGACACATAGCGGAAGTAAACAATGCCAGTGCAAGCAACGTTAACTGTATTAGAGTTAGCTTGAAGATGACGGTGTAGTCGTATCGCAGGTAAATATTTCAGTGGTAACTAAGCAACAATGTCTTCAGTTCAGTATCTGAGAGAGTTTGTCAACGAGCGACTAACTGCTGCTGCTGAAGAAATATTCGGAGTCTTTGAAAAAACTATCGTCGAGTACGAGGAAGAGATCGATCGTCAGCGCAGACTGCTGGATATCGTTTGGAAACCCGAGATAAAGCTACACAGGACAGGTCTGTAATAAGACATCAACGTTTCTACTTGGTCTGTCATCAAATTAAGTCTCGTGTCGAAGTTTGTTTCCCCTTCAGATAATGTTTCCCTTCAGTTTGGGGTTAGGATGCTGGTTTGGAACAGTGGAGGTAGTTGTTTAGGGTTAACCATTAGGCACTGGAGCACTGTCAGACTGGTTTGTAAAATGGTAATAATAGTGATACTCATAGGTGTAATAGTATTATTAATAATAACATCAGCAATGAGCAGCACCAATTATCATTATTATTATTATTATTGTTGTTGTTATTCTTAATAATAATAATAATAAATTATGATGATGTTGTTCTGATACCATTTTTCCTGATCAGATACCAATGAGCTAAAGAAAATTTAAGCAACTGTATACTATTAACCCTGTGTCTATATGATGTGATTGTTATCATTGTTGTATGGCTCAGGTTAAACATGCATTGTAAAACATGAACAAATATAGTAATGCCATAGAATCTTTCTTTCATAATAAAACAATAGTTGTCTTAACACTAGAGCCACCTCTCCAAATCAAAATGTACATAGTGCACACGTTGCCTTTTTACTGGTGGGACTTTCCAGTGTAACAGTGTTGCCAAATTGCTGACATTTAACTAACGTACCTTGCTAACTTAATAATATGGGCATGGGGCCCGTTTCATACCAAGTTTCACTATCCAAGGTAATGGTGTAAACTTGTATTTGTTTGCTCAGTTGTCTGTTTTTCCATCATCACATTTAGTACCCTGTTTCTTGTGTCCCTTTGTCCCTCCAGAGCTCCCTCAGCAACATGTCTGTAAGGAGGAGGAGGTTCTCACTGACCAGCAGCTCTGTGACCAGGAGAGGAACTCCAGTCTGGACCAGGAGGACCCAGAGCTTCTACAGATTAAAGAGGAAGAGGAGGAACTCTGCACCAGTCAGAAGGGAGAGCAGCTTGTACTGAAGCAGGAGACTGATACCTTTATGTTGACTCCTACTAATGAGGAAAGTGACCAAAGTGAAGCAGAAGCAAACAGTGACCACCAGCTCCTCTCTCACTACTCTCCTGTAGCTGAGAGCCAAGATCAGGAAGAAAGCAAGGATGTAGACCCAGAACCAACTAGAAATGTAGAAACAGAGCCAAAGAAGAGACGTCACAGTGACAGTCTATACATCAGTCCCACAACAAAGAGTCAGTGTAACACTAAGAGAGGTGAAAAGTCTTTAAAATGTGACACTTGTGGAAAAACGTTTAAGTATAAGTCCCAATTGAACGTACATCTAAGAACCCACACAGGTGAGAAGCCGTACTCCTGCAACACCTGTGGGAAGAGATTCAGTCAGATATCAACATTAAATGTTCATTTAAGAATCCACACTGATGAGAAGCCTTATCCTTGCAAAACATGTGGGAAAGGTTTCAGAACTAGTACAGGTTTGTCACTCCACATGAGAACCCACACAGGTGAGAGGCCGTACGTTTGCAACACTTGTGGAAAAGGTTTCAGGTGTAGTAGTGACTTGTTGGTCCACATGAGAACTCACACAGGTGAGAAACCATATTCTTGTAAAATATGTGGTAGAGCTTTCAGGCGTAATAGTGTCTTGAAACTTCACATGAGTATCCACACAGGTGAGAAGCCATACCTTTGCAAGACCTGCGGGAAAAGATTCTGTAGAATCTCATTATTAAAATGGCACATGAGAATCCACACAGGTGTGAAGCCATATTCTTGCAAAATATGCGGGACAAGTTTTTTATGCAGTAGTGTCTTGAAAGTCCACATGAGAACTCACACAGGTGAGAAGCCGTACACCTGCAATACCTGTGGGAAAAAATTCAGTCAGGGATCATCACTAAATGTGCATTTGAAAATCCACACAGGTGAGAAGCCGTACCCCTGCAAAACCTGTGGGAAAAGTTTTAGTCGGATATCAGACTTGAAAAAGCACATAAGAGTTCACAGAGATTAACAGTTGTATATTTACTGAAAATATGGACTTAAATGGAGAACTGACAGTCTACATCAAAAGAGCCCACACTGAAGAGAAACCACATCACTGCAACACTTCAACGTGTCTCCGTCGGGAAGGCAAATAAGATCACATACAGGCAACTAGCCTTGGGTTTGTTAAATATGTGGGAGGATCGAGTTGTAGTGATAGTGGACAAAACAGACAAGAACCCACAGAAGTGAAGAGACACATAATTGCAGTGACACTTTCACACCTACTGGAAGTAGTCCGTTTGTTTTAGGCGAGGGTTGTCGCCTGGGTGGAGCACGCAGGAGGCAGGATAGAAACGATCAACACACCCATTTACGCCACTCTCCGTGAATTCTCAAGACAATGACTTGTTCTGTTCACACACTGGCTCAATCTGACTTCACACAGACTTTATACTTGGGAGCTGGCAGACATTATTCTGGGTCAACTGATTCAGACATTCACGTTCACACATACAGCTTCTCCAGGTAACATCCAGAAGAGTTCAGAGTTCCATTGCATATGTGAATACATTTGCTCAGTCCCTTCAGGAGTGCAAACCCTCGAATTCCTGCAGTCTGTCTTTGATGTTGTTCAGTAGGTGTTGTTATTAATAAGTCATGCATTGAAAATCTTGTTTCTAAGATGAAACTTGAATTAAGTTTCTTTTTTTTAGGAATAACTTGATTTTGTTTTTTTACCCTTTTCGAATTATGGTGATCTGCTCTTTATGAACGCACCTGACCAGTGCCTAGAGAAGTTGGATACTGTGTGTCATTGTGCTTTACATTTTATTACTGGCTGTTAAAATCTCATACAATACTGTTCTCTGTATACTAACTCTAAATGGCCATCTCTCTCTATATATATATGCAGATTTTCCCATCAGTTTGCTTTTATATAAAAATCTCTCCTTGGGCTGGTTCTTTCTTATCTCTGTACATAAATGGGGAAAAAACCTAAATCAATATGACCCATGCTCTCACAGTATTTTACAGATGTTGGTCCTCAGAGTTACAACAGAATCAGGCAAAAAAGCTTTTATATATGCTGCCACCCTCTTCCTGGAATTATCTACAGGAAGACCTGAAATTGTACCTATTTATGCATAACTGGATTTTTGTCCTTGACCTTGTATGGCATATCAACTTGATGTTGTGCTCACTCATTTGTGGTGTGTGATAGTTGTCTTGGGCTTAGTGTTGTTTGTGGTTATTTCTGTAGCAATGTATATGCTGCTCTCTTGGCCAGGTCACTCTTGAAAAAGAGATTTTTAAAAAAAAAAAATCAAAAGCCACTGTGTTGGAGATATATTTAATGATATATTTCAACTATATTTACATGTTTTATAAGTTCTATACCATTCCAAATGGTCCTGGTATTTTCTACCCTGTTCTAGAACATTCTAATTAACGATAAATGAAGAACAGCTGATGCTGCCTTGGTAGAAGTTTTATTTTTTCAGGCTTTAGAGGTGACACACAAACAAGTTGTAGAAAATTAACTACATGGCTTTGTAAAAGGTGCTATATAAATAAACAGACTTGCTTGTGTCAGAGAAATATAATACTTACAGTATTTCTTCAGAAGTGGTTATTAAGACATGTCCCCACGTTTAGGATCGAATTATTACAGTAACTATTGTGTTTATTGAGTGTTATCAGCTTAAGTGGGAGTAATGCATATGGTGATCAGTGCCTGAAGAAACCCTGGCAAGGAAATGCTGTTTTTTTTATCTCATGTTTTTATTCTAACAATAAAGCTTTATAAGCTGTTAATTTAAGAATACATTCACACTCCGTCTGTAATTGCGAGAAAACTGTTTTTCAAGGCTGCGGATAGAAGTGACTGACATCCAGAGTGACAGTCGTCATAGTGAAGAAGAGTTCTTTTCAGAGCTCAGTTATAACAAGCAATAGGTGTTGTGAAAGTATGATATGATATTCTTTGGGAGTTTGATCAATGGAAGTGTGTCATGTTGAACAAACATATTTAAAGAGGTTCAATGTGACTGAGTTTTTTCTACTTTTACTTTCCCCTGTTAACTTCTTCCACCCCTGCTTAAATGTGTTAAATATATATATATATGTGTGTGTGTGTTTTTTTTTTTTTTTTACGGAATAGATCTCAGTTAAATGTGGTATCGCAGAGAAAATAACCGAATTACCCTGTGATTCAAACCTGAGGGTAGATATAAAAGCTAACTCATGTCCACTGTCGGAACTTCACAGTGTGACACCATCGGAAGTAAAGAATGAGAGAGCGCGAGCGTCATTGGCTGTATAGGTCTAGACGAGTGTGGAGCTAGCTTGAAGATGACGGTGTAGTCGTATCGCAGGTAAATATTTCAGTGGTAACTAAGCAACAATGTCTCCAGTTCAGTATCTGAGAGAGTTTGTCAACGAGCGACTAACTGCTGCTGCTGAAGAAATATTCGGAGTCTTTGAACAAACTATCGTCGAGTACGAGGAAGAGATCGATCGTCAGCGCAGACTGCTGGATATCGTTTTGAAACCCGAGATAAAGCTACACAGGACAGGTTTGTGAAACCAGGATGGTCTGAATGAAAACTAACACAGGAACATGACTCATACTGGATCCTGATCAGAGCCCTACTCTTACATTTAGTTTGAGTTTTCACTGTTGCACATGAAGGAAAAACTTTGGGGCAGATTTTTTATAAATAAAGAAATAACATGACCGAGTCTCTATTTTTAATGAATAAACATTCAACATCAAACACACAGGTTGTATAAGAAACAGGGGAAACTGACTGAACTAAAAGATAATAGAAGAATTGTGAAACAAAGAGCAAACAAAAGAAATGAATGCTTCGTGCTTTGATGCGTCTCTTTTCAAACAGCCTTCAGTCAATGGCTGCCCGGTAATAATCGACCAAACCCTACTCGCTGACATAGATATGTGATTTTGGTCAGTAGTGCAGCAGAGACGCAGCAGTCTTTGTTGTTGTCGTGATTGGGAGCAGGTCAGGACCACTGTGAAATAACTTCCTTTAACTTGTTGTTTTTATCCTGTTTCCTGCTTCAGTTTTACTCATAGCACTTTTTTTGTTTTGTGTGCTGCTTGTGGTTTGTTCTGCACTGTCTCTTCTGTATTTATATATTTTTATCCTTTTGGGATATTTTAAGTGTGTTCTGTGTGAGTTGTCTTTGGATGAAATAAGACCAAACCAAGACCTGAGTTTTTCTATCATGACATTAGTAACCTATGTCTTGTGTCCTTTGTCCCTCCAGAGCTCCCACAGCAACATGTCTGTAAGGAGGAGGAGGTTCTCACTGACCAGCAGCTCTGTGACCAGGAGAGGAACTCCAGTCTGGACCAGGAGGACCCAGAGCCTCCACAGATTAAAGAGGAAGAGGAGGAACTCTGCACCAGTCAGGAGGGAGAGCAGCTTGTACTGAAGCAGGAGACTGATACCTTGATGTTGACTCCTACTAATGAGGAAAGTGACCACCAGCTCCTCTTTCACAACTCTCCTGTAGCTGAGAGCCAAGATCAGGAAGGAAGTAAGCATGTAGACCCAGAATCAACAGGAAATGCAGAGACGCAACCAAAGAAGAGACATCACAAAAACACAAGTCACAGTGACAATGTACACAGCTCTCCCACAGCAAAGAGAAACTGTTTGTCTGTCATCGAGTACGAGGAAGAGATCGATCGTCAGCGCAGACTGCTGGATATCATTTGGAAACCTGAAATAAAGCTACACAGGACAGGTCTGTGAAACCAGGATGGTCTGAATGAAAACTAACACAGAAATATGACTCATATAGGATCCTAATGGTTTAACTTGTTTTATATGCTTGATTAAAGGAAACATAAACTACAATACTGATGTTAGACAGGGAAGATGCGCAATTTCACAAATTTCTGGTCAGATTACAAATGGGAATGTGTCAGTTTACCATAGTACAATCAGTCCAACTGTTACTAGAGACATCTTAATTAGGCTACCAGACAGGTGTCTGAAATTGTGATTTGTAAATATTAAAATGGCATCAAAACAGTTTACAGAATGCCTCACAATAAATATCAAAGACATTAAACGATGCAGAAGGAAATATTGAGCACACAAACTCAATTATTTTTGTTTCTGAATTCTCTAATATTTTTTAAACAGCAAAATGTGTAATGAAGAAATTGAATGCAAGCTCCATGAAGTTGGCTATTTTGTTTTATGTTAAATGTTGTGTCTCGCCTTATTTTGCATTTTCACTTCACTGTATCTTAACTTGGCTTGCTCTAAAATACCATGTGTTTGCATGGTCAAAAAGTGCACTCAGTGTCACCACACATTCCGTATTGATGAATACCAATTCTAGATTTATTATCTGGATGGAGAAAAAGAGGTTTTGAATGTAGGTTTTCACATTTCTTAAAAGCTTCAAGTACAATGTCAAACTTTCTTTCACAACATGAGGTGCAAAAAACATTAGTCAGAATTGGTAGGCAGTATTGTAACTTAAATTTACTTTAACTGCCAGATCAGAAGCATCACCATTTTTCCAGCATCACATTGATAACTTATTTCTCATGTCCCTTTGTCCCTCCAGAGCTCCCACAGCAACATGTCTGTCAGGAGGAGGTTCTCACTGACCAGCAGCTCTGTGACCAGGAGAGGAACTCCAGTCTGGACCAGGAGGACCCAGAGCCTCCACAGACTAAAGAGGAAGAGGAGGAACTCTGCACCAGTCAGGAGGGAGAGCAGCATGTACTGAAGCAGGAGACTGATACCTTGATGTTGACTCCTACTAATGAGGAAAGTGACTACCAGCTCCTCTTTCACAACTCTCCTGTAGCTGAGAGCCAAGATCAGGAAGGAAGTAAGCATGTAGACCCAGAATCAACAGGAAATGCAGAGACACAACCAAAGAAGAGACGTCAAAAAAACACAAGTCACAGTGACAGTGTACACAACTCTCCCACAACAAAGAGTCACTGTAACACTAAGAGAGGTAAAAAGTCTTTAAAATGCGACACTTGTGGAAGAGAATTTAAATTTAAGTCCAAATTGAAAATACATCTGAGAAGCCACACTGGTGAGAAGCCGTACACCTGCAACACCTGTGGGAAAAGATTCACTCAAAAGTCATCAATGATAAGTCATGAAAGACTCCACACAGCTGTCAAGTCATATTCTTGTAAAAGATGTAGCAAAAGTTTCCGTCTGAAAAGAAGTTTGAATGCTCATTTGAGGAGCCACGTAGGTGAAAAGCCAGTTTCTTGTAAAACATGTGGGAAGGATGTAAGATCTCATAAAAACTTGTTGGTCCACATGAGAATCCACACAGGTGAAAAGCCGTACCTTTGTAACACCTGTGGCAAAGGTTTCCGTCTGAAAGCAAGTTTGAATGATCATTTGAGGATCCACACAGGTGAAAAGCCCTATTCTTGTGAGACCTGTGGGAAAGATTTCAGATTAAGTTGTGATTTGAGGGTCCATGTGAGAATCCACACAGGTGAGAAGCCGTACCTTTGTAACACCTGTGGCAAAAGTTTCCGTCTGAAAGCAAGATTGAATGATCATTTTAGGATCCACACAGGTGAAAAGCCCTATTCTTGTGGGACTTGTGGGAAAGATTTCAGATTAAGTGGTGACTTGAGGGTCCACACGAGAATCCACACAGGTGAGAGGCCGTACTCCTGCAAGACCTGTGGGAAAAGTTTTCAGAGTTTGCCATCACTGATTCATCATGCTAAATTCCACAAAGAAGAAAGACCATTTCCCTGCAAAACATGTGCAAAAGGATTCTGTACCTTGTCAAATCTGAAAAAACATATGTTGATCCACACAGGTGAAAAACCATATTCTTGTGAAACTTGTAGGAAAGCTTTCAGACTAAAGGGTGACTTGACAGTCCACATGAGAATCCACACAGGTGAGAAGCCGTTCTCCTGCAAGACTTGTAGGAAAACATTCTCTCGGTCAACACACTTGCAAAGCCATATAAGAATTCACAAAGATTAAAAGTCATATACTTAGAGAACATATGGGACAACAATGTTATCAAGTTTTGTTGAGTTCATTTTTGCTCATTTTTTCTTCATGTATTGCTCATATTTCTGTTTGCAGCTGCATTTCTTTGAAAAAATCTGTAGTTGCTACACATATAGTTGATTGGCCTCTTAAGTTAATTTTTTTTTAATTTTTTTTTTTTTAACCATTTTGTACATGTGGACTTTGAACTCTGTCATGTTGAAGCTAAGAACCTCTGTATGTATTTTGGTGGTAGTTTGGTGTTTTAGCGAGGACACAAACGTGCTGTAGAAAATTGATTTATTTAAAATAAACTCAGTTACTTTTGTCTAAGGATTTTGATGCTAAGAATATTCCCTGGTTCTGAACCTTGACACAATCCTGTCTCTGAGCTCATCAGGAAGTTCCTTCCACCTTGCAACAGTATTTCTTTGAAGAAAGTGTAATCTCCCAAATGTCAGAAAAACCTCAGTGAGCACATAGTTCCTACAAATTTAAATGATTGACCTCTTCAATACTCCACCTCAGTTATCATAAGAGATTGTGAATTCTGATGATGAAGCTGAGAAACCTTTTAGTAGCCGTGGGTCATTTGGAGTTTTCTTCTGTTGTATATCATTAATATTTTTTATATTCTTTACTTGAATCAACTTAATATAATTTTTGTATGTGTTAGAGGTGAGACTTGTTTGTTTTTAAGTTGCTTTATAGATAAATTTAGTTTTTGTATTGACAAATAATGTTAATAAAATAATTTCTTTCAATTCTGGTTATTCAAACTGAACTTCAATGAGTAAATGATTACAGTAACTATGAGTGTCATCAGTCTAAGTGGTAGTAATGCATACAATGATCAGTGCCTAAAGGTCTCACGTATTTATTTGAACAATAATGCTTTGTAAGGTGATCGTGTAAGAATACCAGATTCACATTGAAGTCAAGGAAACTGTTCATCAAAGCTCCAGCTAAGCGTCACCGACATCCAGAGTGAAAGTAATCATAGTGAAGAAGAGGTTTTTTTCAGTGTTCAATTGTAACATACACACAACAGGTGTTTTAGTGATGTACCTCAACTGCTGGAAGTGAAGTTAAAGTATGATGTGATACACATTGGTGGTTTGATCAAAGGAGGTGTCTCACATTGTATATTTACAGAGGTTGAATGTCATTGGTTACGTCTACTCAAGTAATTTTCCTAAGTACATGGATTGTTCTCAGTCGAAGACTGAGTCTAAATTACACACAGATATGAAATATTGAAGATAAAATCAATTTTTGAAGTATATATACTTTGACCAAGTTTATTTTATGTTATATATACTTCTACTTTACTACAAAGAACAGCCAAATATTTTTCAATCTGCTACATTTACGTGACATCTGTATTTACTTTGCTGAATAATAATTTGAATTAGAAAAACTTATACTGAGGATATAAAACATTGCTTCTGAAACTATCCATCAGTTGGTATGTATAACTTTTTTAATTCAACTTTACTCAAAGTATTCCATGGAAAAGGAACACACTGAATTATTGCTACTTGTAATTCCCGGTGTTAACTTCTTCCACTCATACTGTTTTACTGTTTTAATACCAATGTGGTGTTTTGCAAAATATCCCCACAAAAAAAAGATATCGATTAAATGTGGTACTAGAGAGAAAATAATATTTTTCCCTGTTAGGTGAAGCGACACGGATGTACAATCATCACTGAAGGCGGAAACAAAAGCTCACGTCCCCTACCGGAACGTCAGGGTGTGACACCCAGCGGAAGTAAACAATGAAAGCGCCGGCAGCGTTAGCTGTATGAATGTGTGGAGCTAGCTTGAAGATGACGGTGTAGTCGTATCGCAGGTAAATATTTCAGTGGTAACTAAGCAACAATGTCTTCAGTTCAGTATCTGAGAGAGTTTGTCAACGAGCGACTAACTGCTGCTGCTGAAGAAATATTCGGAGTCTTTGAACAAACTATCGTCGAGTACGAGGAAGAGATCGATCGTCAGCGCAGACTGCTGGATATCGTTTGGAAACCCGAGATAAAGCTACACAGGACAGGTCTGTGAAACCAGGATGGTCTGAATGGAAACTAACACAAGGACATGACTCATACTGGATCCTATTTGTAATCTATTGAACAAACAGGAGCAAATGATGCTCTGTTCTTACACACAGGGATGTTCACCGGTGTGTTGTTCAATGGTGACCAGTTATAAGAGTGATCGCAGATTGATTTATGGCATCATGTAACTCATTACAGTATGACTTGGTATCAGATGGAAATGACCTCACATTTACGATGAGGTCTTTCTCCTGTACATAGACATATCTTTGTTATTCTCCTCCCTTCTTATCCCACTTTGTCATAGTCAGACGTTTACATACACTTCAGTTGAAGTCATTAAAGTCATTCTCTAACCACTCCACAGATTTCATGTTAGCAAACTATACTTTTAGCAAGTCTGTAAGGTCATTTATTGTGAATTATACAAGTAAGGGTTAGGGTTAGGGTTTCCAGACAGATTGTTTCTCTTTTAATTCACTATATCACAGTTCCAGTGAGTCAGAACTTTACATACTCTACTACTACTACTGACTGTGCCTTTGAACTGCTTGGAAATTCCCAGAAAATGATGTCATGGCTTTAGAAATTTCTAACATAATCTGAGGTTATTTGAGTTGTACCTGTGGAAGTATTTCAAAATACTTACTTTACTTATTAATAGTAAAATACTAAGCAGATGGCTACCTTTAAACTCAGTACCTCTTGACATCATGGGAAAATCAAAAGAAATCAGTCAAGACTGCAGAAAAAATTGTAGAACTCCACCGTTCTGGTTCGTCCTTGGGAGCAATTTCCAAACACCTGAGTTTTCCACATTCACCTGTACAAACAAGAGTACACAAGTATAAACACCAGGGGACCATGCAGGTGTCAGACCCCTCAGGAAGGAGATGTGGTCTGTCTCCTAGAGATGAACCTATTTTTGTGTGAAAAGTGCAAATCTATCCCAGAACAACAGCAAAGGACCTTGTGAAGGTGGTGGAGGAATCAAGTACAAAAGTATTAGTGTCGAGGATTGCACGATCGTTCTGATGATCATTGGTATCATTGTCCATCGGCACAACCCTAGCCGTATCCACAGTAAATTGAGTCCTATGTCAGCATAACCTGAAAAGCTGTTCAGCAAGGATGAAGCCACTGATCCAAAGCCACTGTAAAAAAGAAAAACAGTGTTCTGAAGGCTGCATGACAGAGCAGGTGACATAGCAAGGTCCAACCACTAGGAGCGCCGTCGCGCTCAATAGGGCAGAGTGCCACCGCTTGTGAGAGGGAGAAAAAAGACTGACGACGGTGAGACGCGTGTACGGCCGGTAGAAGAAAGTTGTGTTGCTACTTTGTAACAGTTGATCTGCCGTTTGTGGTTCAGTGTGCGTCCAGAGAAACGTAAGTTACATTGTTTATTCGCTGGACGGATGTTGCATTGTTGTTATATTTATCGGTATATATCTGTTAACTGAGGTTATATTTGGGGCTCTAGTGTGTATTTCTAGCGGTGTTAGCTTCCATTGCTAACGTAAATGCTACTGACCGTTCCTTTGTCAGTCAGTTAAATGTGTGATGTTAGTAATTATATACGTATGTGATTCCTTCTCTATAGGATGTTTCATATTCCCATGTTAAGGATAATTACATTATATCATTACTTTGGATTGTGTGCTATAGCCAAGCTTATTGTGAATTGTTTATTAATGGCTTTATTGTTTGGTTTATTTCAGAACCACACACACACACCCACAAACCCCCACCTTCAACACCACTGTAGGCTGTCTCCACCAATAAAGCACCATAACGAGGAATGATTGTCTCCTGCTTCATTCTTCGCTAAGTCTTGGGGGAACTTTATAGACTGCGTTCTAACCAACGCATACACTGCGATTACAAACCAGAGAAGCCAGTCTACTGACTTAAGCCCCCGCAACAAATGGTCCTTCGAGCCGGATTAGGTAATTACAGAGTAAAATGGCTCATGTTCCCCCAAGTGAAGACGTACGTCCACGCCGACAAGTGCGCCAACCAAGATGGATGGAAGATTATGAAGGGTACACTCTCCCACAGGCCGTGAGGTACCCACCACGCACCTCTGCTGCGATAGAGGAGACCGACTGGAGTAGAAGTAGAGAGGGATTTGCCGAGACGACACCCCTCACCCAGCGCTCACTACAGCATACTCATTATCCTGCTGAGTTAACAGAGACACTTCCCAGTCACATCGGAGCCGCAGCACCTGTGTATGTGAGTACGCCACGGCCATATCAGGGCCCACCTGTAATGATGGATGTGATGCAACAAATACA